>NW_015173307.1:34118-39337 GCF_001447785.1 Gekko japonicus | reverse complement strand
AAAAATGCAGTTTGTCCCCTCTTGCTCCGTAGCATCGGACTTCTCTGTTTCCAGGAATTCCTATGATGTACCACAAGAGGGAGAAAACTGTGTTTTTGCTCCTGGGACTGCAAAAACATCTGCAGAAACAAGGGAAAGCAGTGGACAAAAGAAGTGCAGGCACGGGGAGAGCCATCCCTGCAGAAGACATCTCGTTTTTGCATTTCCCCACTCAGTGCCAGCAACATGCAGTGATGTGATGAGCAGGAGTGGGGATATGCAAAATGTCAAGACACTGGTGAGAGAAATTATTGAAGAGAAGCTGGAAATACAGCTGCCATTAATGGTGGCAACTCTCTCTCTCTCTCTCTCTCTCTCTCTCTCTCTCTCTCTCTCTCTCTCTGTGTGTGTGTGTGTGTGTGTGTATTAAGGCATAGACCAGATCTGACAAAAAGATGTGGCACAATCACTGCAATGGGAAAGATGGAATTCAGATTAGAGCCAGTAAGAGCCATTACATTTTCAACTCTGCAAGACATCTTTCAATAGATCCATATGAATAAATAGTTTTGCCACTCCCTACACCCAGTCTCCCAACTCTTACATTTAATTCTACTGCCTGGAGTGCTATTTAAATATTTTGTGTTAGACAGCAAATAATCACTTACTATAATTACAGAATCCCACCGCACATGGTTTATGAGTGAGTTAGCAGAGGAAATATTAAACGGGAACAGAACTTTACGGCATAGTGAAAAATTAAAATGAAAACCACTCTACAACAAAGGTAGGCATTATTTCATTTAACTTTATTAATGTGTGTAATTTGCCAGAGATGATGCTGACGAAAAAGGCTGTTAAACTGATGAACGGAGTTGCCTGATTTTGTATTACCTTAAACTCCACAAATACTTTTTATATCAGTCAAGGAAAGGGGGATTAAGACAGAAGCAGACAGCATTTCAACTACCACCCAATAGAAAACTTGGCTACATAAAAGTTAGGATAACAAGTTGCTAACTGCCTTCAGCTGGAGGGGCATCATCTTCTCGAACATCTGATGGGTATCTCGTGCAAAAACAGAGCTATCAGGAAACTTATGTCCATCAGCTGACTGTTCTATCTGTCTAATTCATGAAACATGTTAATAGTAACTACAGAATCGCATTAAAAAAACACCATGCACCAGAAAGAGACTTTCTGAAACCCAAACCAACCTCAAGAAGTTGAGACAGTCAAGCTGATCATTACAGAAGGATACTTCCATTACCATAACAGAGGTTCAGAAACCAACATCTTAATAGAGTTCTGGGAAGAATAAAATTTTCTTTTCTAGCAGGCACTGGATTGACATAAGATGCCTGTGGCTTTTCTATAAAGTGGTTTCATTTCTTCTATTACAAATGGTGCAATACACAAGTAAGTATGTGGCATTAAACCCTCAACTCTGAAAAGTTATGGGTATCTGAGCACCAATTGTACTGCCATGTTAACTGAACTACTGTAAATAAGACTATAAACCATAACCTAAAGAACGTGCTGTATGTGTTTGTTTGTCTTCTTTAAAGATTCAATAAAGTAGAATTCATTCATTATATTCTATCATATCTGACCATTTTAATACCCATTTGTTGTTGTTCAGTCGCACAGTCGAGTCCGACTCTTCGCAACCCCATGTACCAGATCACACCAGGCCTTCCTGTCTTCTGCCGTCCTCTGAAGTTTGCTCAATTTCATGGTTGTTGCATCTATGACACTGTCTAACCATCTCATCCTTTGCCGTACCCGTCTTCTTTGACCTTTCTTCCAAAGGAGCAGGCGACTTTTAATTTCATGGCTGTTGTCACAGTCTGCGGTGATCTGGGATCCCAGGAACGTGAACTCTGTCACTACTTCCACGACTTCCCCTTCTATTTGCCAAGGAGTGATGGGGCCAAACACCATGATCTTAGTTTTTTTTATGTTGAGCTTCAAGCCCACTTTTGCACTCTCCTCTTTCACTCTGAACAAGAGGCTCTTTAGGTCCTCTTCACTTTCTGCCATTAGAGTGGTATCATCTGCATATCTGAGGTTGTTCATCTTTTCCCCAGCAATCTTAATTCCCGCTTGTGATTCATCCAGGCCAGCATTTTGCATGATGTACTCTGCATATATATTAAATAAGCAAGGTGACAATATACGTCCTTGTCATACTTCTTTTCCTATGCTACATAAATATAATAATCCAATTGCATAAGAAATATCAAGATTTCACTATGAAAATTAGCAAAAAAGTTTACAAAAAATTACAAGACATGCATGGTGTTTCAGCCAAAGCTGAACTGCTAGTAGGCAGTTCGCTATTATATTTCAACAGGAGGCTGGGCTGCTGTAATAAAAGCAGTCAGACAGTCGCTACGTTTCGATTAGAAGAACCATTATATATATCCTATGGACTGACCAGGGACTTTGGCCAGGGCAGGCAAGACAATTGGTTTGATACTGATTGTAGGGCACTCAAGGGCAATTTGCTACATACCCTTGACCGAAGAATGGTACACTCCTTCTATCTGGGATAGTCATCCTCTTTGACCGAGCACGCAGCTTCAGGAGGGACACACATGGAGTGGTGAGGGAGGTAGGGGACACCCACCTAGCCAGCCAGATCAGCCAAATCAACCCTGGCAGTCAATGGGGTAACAGAGTCAGATCGCCCTCACATCCAATTCGCTACATGCACCGACAATTCAAACTATAATGACAGAGGTGCACTTAAATGGATTTTTTAAAAAACATGAATTCAGAATGCTCATCGAAAGTAAAAAAAAAGAGCTATTTTAATTTCCTCTTGGAAATGTCTAATCTGGGTTTCCAAGTAGAAAGATATTAAAACCTTTTGGGATATGATTGAAAATGAACTAAATACCAGATCTCCACTCCATTGTTACATTTCTGCCAATTGTTGGGAAGCACATTTTAAGGCCTTATTTGTGACTTCATGTGCTGATAATATCCTTGCCCAAACAACTCCTACTCCGATGGCTGATAAATGGCCCCCAATCACAGCATCAGAAATTAAATCTTTAATAACTCAAATGAAATCTGGCAAGGCTCCTGGACCTGACCTGATACCGGAGGAGTTGTTCAAAGCAAACACTGAGTGGTGGGTGGAGATATTGACACCAGTATTCACACAAATCAATGAGCCAGGGATCCATGCAATAATAGTTCCCATCTACAAAAAAGGCGATCCAACTGACCCAAACAATTACCAGCCCATAAGTTTACTATTAGTGGCGGGCAAACTATACACTTCTTTGCTTCATAAGAAGCTACTTCTTTGGATGGAAAATAAAGCCATATTGGGTTGAGAGCAAGCTGGATTCCATAGAGATGCCAGTGCAGTTGACCAATGCCACACTCTCCAATTTATCGTAGATAAGTACACCAGCTCAAGAGATGGAATGTTAGCTGTTGCCTTCATGGATCTCAAAGCAGCCTTTGACTCAGTGCCTAGACAAAGACTATGGGATAAACTGAACAGATCTTCTATGGACAAGTGCCTCCTCTTCCTGATTCAACAGGTATATGCTCAGTCTACTGCTCAGGTGAAATGTGGTCCTGCTGGCAAACTGACCAGGGATATTCCACGGAACAGAGGAGTTAAGCAAGGATGCATCCTTGCTCCGCTGTTATTCAATTTATACCTTAATGACTTTACTTCTTACACATTTGCAAATGAATTTCATCCACATTTCCTGGTCCATGTTAAATCACCCTTTCTCTTATACACAGATGATACTGCCATTTTGTCAAGATCTGTGGTTGGCCTATGCAAGCTCATAGGTTCCTTCACAAACTCCTTTCCCTTCCCCTCCCCACAACAGACACCCTGTGAGGTGGGTGGGGCTGAAAGAACTCTGACACAAACTGCTCTTTCAGGAACAGCTGTGCCAGAGCTTGTGACTAACCCAAGGTCACATCAGCAGGTGCAAGTGGAGGAGTGGGGAATCAAACCTGGTTCTCCCAGATTAGAGTCAGCACACTTAACTACTACACCAAACTGGCTCTCTGAGTAGAGCCTGCAGAGTGTGATCAACCTTTTCAGTAGGTATTCAGCCTCCTGCAACACTGCCAAACTACTTATCTGAGATCATTCTTCCAAAATATCGAAGGGCATTCATGCCAGTGTGCCTGATTGCCCTACCTTCAGCTGGGATGTCAGGAAGATTTAATGGGATTTCATACACAGATTGACTCTGTTATTGCAGCAGAAGTAAAATTGACTCTGTGGATCATATTTTGCTTGATTGTACCAAATTGTCAGCTCTAAAAGATGAACTGATCTCCCCTTTATTTAATCAGGACTTCCTCTCTCCAGAAGCAAAATAATCCTGCTTACTTAGAGACAAAGACAAACAAACTACTCTGTGTGTGACAAAATTTCTAGCAGCTGTTATCAAATCACATGGCAACTTTTTCAGTAGCAACCTTTAAATTCTTTTATGTTTTCCTGTGGAACGAGGTTTATGAGGGTTTGCTGTTTATTACTCTGATTGCAAAAACAGTACAGACAATTTAAAAAATTATATTTAGATTTCTGGCTATTTGGTTGCTCTAACTATTTCCCTGTACAGGAAGAAGTTTTCCTCACACCCAGGATCAAGAATTGAAATGGGCACTATGGTTGCCAGGTCCCTCCTGGCAACCAGTGGGGGATGCGGGGACATACCAGGAGCAGCAGGGAGGCCCATCCAACAAACAGTTATGTGTCTACATCACTGACCATGTGGCCCGGAAGTGTCATCATCACTTCTGGGATGTCGGGGCAATTCTCTGGTATTTGGGCAAAAACTCTATGGTAAATTTGGCTTTTACCATAGAGTTTTTGCCCAAATACCAGAGCATCACCCTGATGACCTGGACATGATGATATAATCTCTGGGTCATGTGGGTGATGATGTCAACATGTCGCTGCATGTTGGATGGATCTCTCTCTTGTGGTGGGTAAGTCCCCCCTGCTAGCCAGCTGATTGGTGGTGGGGCAGTGGAACCTGGCAGCAGGGACCCCCACCTCCACTGGGGAGTCTGGCAACCCTAATGGGCACCTCTGGTTCCTAGCAAGAATGTTTGATTATCTACTGGTTCCACTTGCATTCTTCTTGTCACTCCTGATCACTTAGCTGATGGGATGTTCATCTACATCAGGTATGTCCAACAGGTAGATCGCAATCTACCAGTAGATCGCAGAGGGGTCTGAG
>NW_015173307.1:0-32867 GCF_001447785.1 Gekko japonicus | reverse complement strand
AGATGACTTATCCCGTGATCAGTTCTTGAAGTCACTCTATTATAGCTGCTGCTGATTGGACAGGTGAAAAAGCAGACAACATATCCTTTATAGGATTATTTAAAGGTTAGCCAACTGTGCTTGCAGAAAAGGGGGTGAACTGCAACTGAAGCCATGCTAGACATGGAGGTTGCTTTGATGACTTGACCATGACCCTGGGTAATATAAGTCTCTTCTCCAATGACAGAGAAGGTTTAGTTTATGGATTTTGCAAGCACAAAGGCAGTCGCAAGCTGCATATTTGTTCCTTGTTAGCAAGAAATTTCATGGCTGTCACGCTGTAGCATGAGGGGATACTGTGCAGGCACATTATATATATACATATATATATATATACATATATATATATATATATATATATATATATATGCGCTTACATGTGGAACATTATGTCTTCTTTTCTTTTCTTTTATTTATTTATTTATCTTTAAATTTATACCCCGCCTTCCCCGAAGGCTCAGGGCGGCTCACAAAGGGCATGAATGCCCAAGTTAAAACATTAAAACAGTACAGAATAATATAAAATACAATAAATATGATTTCACTAAACTTTACTTTACGGTGCTCCAAAATTATTTAACTATAAAAGTTCAGGATGGGATTCTAAAATTACTAGCAACAAGCCACAGTAATAACAATTCTTGTACATATTATCAAGTAGGTTCTTCATAGCAAACTCCTGGGACAAATATTTTTTGCATTTTGGATGAACAGAATTTTCAAGTTATATAATAGGAAAAGGATTGTTGTTGTTGTTGTTGTTGTTGTTTTCCATTTATATCCCGCCCTCCCCACAAGCGGGCTCAGGGCAGGTTACAGGTACATAAGACATGACAATAAGACTGTCGAATGTCACTCATAAATATTACAAAATTAGAAATCTAAAAGTTAAAAGAACAACAATAAAACCAGCATGGTTTTGGTAGCGACCTTGGTAGCGACGCTATGATGTACTTCTTCTGAGCTCATAAATATTACAAAATTAGAAATCTAAAAGTTAAAAGAACAACAATAAAACCAGCATGGTTTTGGTAGCGACCTTGGTAGCGACGCTATGATGTACTTCTTCTGAGTGGTACCGGCGACATTGGCCAGTGGACACAAGGGAGGCCGAAGATGGAAGAATTTGAACACCTGCCGACTCACCTAAAAGTCCGGTGGAACAGCTCCATCCAAAAGGCCCTGAGGAATTGTAATAGATCCCACAGGGCCCTGATCTCAATTGAACAGTGTACTTTGAAAATGGCCTCATATCATCACCTGCAACTCCAGTTTCTTGTGAGAATTTTCCGGAAAAGCCTACTCCCAAACTCAGCTTACTTGCCAAAGATAATCCACTGATATGCCTGTTCACACTGAGCCCCAAAGCATCTGTCATTTGGTTGGCCAACCATTTGTATGCCTTTTTTATTAACCTTACAAGCAAAGCAAGTGTCCATTTTAAATGGCAATATTTCTATCAAAGGTGAGGGAAATGAAGCAGGGCGGCTGAAATGGAATATTTATTTAAATGTTTATTTAAGATGTTTCTATCCTGGCTTATCTTCCTGCACTCAAGAATGCAGCAAGCAAGTGGCCAAGACACCAATTATAAAACTCCAGTTAACAAAATTAAAACACAGATTTAAATTTGTGCTCAAGATTTTAAAAATGCAGGACTTGAACAAGCACAGCCAAATCTGCTGCAACAATTTACCAAATGCTCTCTGGAATAAGACTGCCTTACATGTCTTGTCCATGGGGTCGCGAAAAGTCGGACTCGACTGTGCGACTGAACAACAACATGTCTTCTGCAACATACTATGTGCAGAACATGATAGCCCTGCACAACATGGGGTGCACTTGCAGAGACAATGACAGGGCAGGAATCCAGTCATGACAGGGTGGCTGGTTTTTCAGCTCCTCTCCGGCCGCGGAGCCTTCCTGAAGACGGTGGGCAGGGGCCACTTTGCCTCCCTCGGAGGAGGGGGAGACAGAGACATGTGACGCCCAGCATCTCGGTGCACAGGCAAATGACAGCTCCTCCCCTGCACTTCCTCTTTACACTGTGTGCTCAGCCCATCCTCCCACACTATATGCAGTGCAGGTTTTGGATGGTCGCCTTTTGGGGCGAGGAAGAAATCCCCCCCCTTTGATTGGCAGGTAAGGTGGGGTGGTTTTGCTTACCTTGCACTGTTGTCAGCGGATTAAGGGAAAATCGTATGTGGTGGTTCCATGAAAAAGGATCGGTCACTTGGTAGGATGGTGAGGCAGGTCGGTGTGGGAAAAGGAAAAGCGGATCCAGTGAGCACCATATGGCACCTTCCCTGTCTGGGGTCAAGGGGTCCATCAGGCTCAGCTTTTGGGTTTTGTGGCCCTGGGTGCATGAGCGCTTAGCTGGGTTTTCATCTAGGGGGTTGATTCTCACGTGGTTGTTCAGCACTAGACGACATCCGGTTTGAACGAGTCATCACACATGTCATCTAACATCACAGATGGAACTGTTATCTCATGCCGCATCACTCCCAACACAATGCTTTTCAGAGGAGCCAAGTCACCACATTCCACAAAACACCTTCAAAGATTGCCAAAACAATATATTAAACAATTATAAAGTTGGTGGTGTCACAACAACAACATTTATGCACACTGTAACTGTAATAAGGTATTAGATACAATATTTCCTCCTTTGAAGATAAGTCATAAAGTCCATGTACTCAGTGTAACTTGATAGGAGGAGTCCACATAGTCATAACATATTCCAAACAGCCTTTGCAAAGACGCCCATTCTAGATATTTGGGTTTCCTTCGACTTCTTCAGTTTGCCGGCTGTGTAAGTGGAACCTGATTTCAGCAGTTTCAGCAGACCAAAAGGTTCACAGTGTAAGGAGCGAATCATAAGGACTTCTGTGACACTAGTCTTTTCCCATTGTTGCTTGAAGTCACCACATTCAGCAGCAAATCAGCATACATAGAGTAATCAAATGAAAATAAATGGATTGATTGCTTACTCCAGCCTAAGTAGCTCTCCTATCGGCTGGAGGACGGCTGCAAACTTTGTGGATTGGGTAGGATACAGGCCACTGGTTTGATCCATATCACCATTTATCCTAGAGTTGTCATGCTATGTTTACACTGCTCTTGCGCAGGATCAAGCTGGTTGTGTAGAAAACCTGCTGCACTCTCACATTTTCTGTGTTATTTTCCAGCCTTCTTTAGATATTCAGCACCATGTGGATCTGTAGTTCTAATCCCACTTCCAGCTGATTATTACCCTCTGAAATACTAGTGAGAATTAGTATGGAACAGACCACTCTGTCACATTACAAAGCACAACATGGCAGTAGGAAGTCATTTTCTTACTTCTTGGCACATGGGGCAGTCAGAAGCCCTGAAGGAAACTCTTATGGACTCTGACTAGCCCCAAAGCCCAGCACAAAGTGAAAGAACAACCCCTCCATGGAGTACTGGCGCTCCAGGAAATATGGAATCATGCACTCAGTTTCAGAGGAATGCTTGATGCTTCTCAGCTCCTACAAACCCTGCTGTAAATTGAGAAGATAATCCCTCCTCATAATCCTAGGTACATTAGGGCAAGGAAAGGTCTAGCTCTCCCACCTGCCATGAAATAAGTGACCCTCCCTTTCTGAGTTTCTTTACATAGTAAAAAGTCATGAGGTGAGTGGAGTTTTGACTAATGCTTGTCCAAAAATGCAGTCACCAGGAAGGAATTCCTAGTCAACAAAATGCATTTGTGAAATTCTGGTGATATACAAATACAGACGATATCCTGTTCCTCCAACTATTTGCTTTTCTTCTTTACCTCAGGCCTGAACACTTTAAATAAAAGAGTTATCCATGTCAGTACAACTAGGCCTATGTTAGATGCTGAGTGAAATATCTATCATTTAATATTATCAATAACCTGATTAGCAAAAAGCTGATGCCTGAGCTCCAGTCCACATGCCACACAATTATTTTGTCATTTATCAGATTTACAGTAGACACAGAAGGATTTCCATCCTATCTACACATTTTATTCTATTGATCAAAATATCACTTGGGGAGTGATTGCAGTTAGCATTCCATATTGAAGTTAGCAGCTGTATTAACCTGTCAGATTTACTATAAGAAATACAGATTTTGAGCTAGCTATTGAGTTTCAGCAAATACCAGAAGAAGATTCCTTGAGAAAATCATTAACAGCAAGGTTTAAAATACCTTGTACCAAAGCAACTAATTCAGACTCTAATATCCTTTGAAACTGGCAGCTATCTACATGTGCACAGTTCAAGAAATGTATCTGTTAGTAAGTTTGAACATTCCATTGACACCAGAAGTAGCTCTGTTAAATGTATGGCTCAATATGTCGTTGTCTAAGAGGAAACAAGAATTGTTATCAATTTTATTATCAGCAGCAAAATCTGTACTGGCACAAAAATGGAATCAACCTACAACACTTTCCTTAAAGCAATGGATCTCCAAATGTTGGGACTTGCTAATAGCAGACAAACTTGCTTCACAAATAACTGCTGCTTTCTCTTCAAATATGACGAACTACTTTCTGGAGCTCTGGTTTCCCTTTTTTTTACTATGTATCACAAAGTACATCCTCGATATATGCAATGCCGGTTAAATATAGGAAATTTTCCATTTATTAATGAGTAACCAGAGGAGCTGCGGTGGCTCAAGTGGTTAAGACGCTGAATTGCAGGCTGTGGAAGGTCAGTAGTTCAGCAGTTCGAGCCCCGAGTGTGCCACATGACGGAGCGAGCTCCCGTCTCTAGTTCCAGCCCCTGCCAACCTAGCAGTTCGAAAGCAAGAAATTGCAAGTAGATAAATACGTACCGCTTCGGTGGGAAGGTAACAGCATTCCTTGCGCCTTGGTGTTTAGTCATGCCGGCCACATGACCACGGAAACGTCTTCGGACAGCGCTGGCTCTTCGGCTTTGAAACGGAGATGAGCACTGCAACCCTAGAGTCGGATTCGACTGGCTTTTGAGCAAGGGAACCTTTAGCTTTATCTTAAGCAGAAAGATTTTTAAAGTGAGTACTTACATATCTAAGGCCCTGTTCACACGAGATGTTTTGGACCGGGAGAGGGACGGATCGGGGCCGCAGCAAAAGGGCGCGATCCCACAGCAACATCTTCAATAGACTAAAATTGGACTAATACTACATAGGACTGCATTGTAAATATGGAGGACAAAAGAAGCATGCTGGATTGGTAGCCACATTTTATGTAGGTTTACTTGGACTTAAGTCCTACAGTTGATTGGGACGCACTCCATACCAAGATGTATTGTATTTCAACCTCAGACTATCAACAGGACACACAAACGTACACAGTAGAAGATACCTCTATCATATCTGCTGTCATAAAGAGTAGAAATGGGGGTTCCAGGACCTGAAATAGTGATTCAAGAAGAGAAATTTATTATTACCTTTACCTAACCAGAGAGATGTTTAAAGTGAGTACTTACATATCTAAGTGTGCCTAGTTTTGTTATTGTAATGGTTGCATGTTCTGTTGTATGTTAATTGTTATAAATAAAATTAAAATTATTTGATTAAAAATGTATCTTGTTTTATTGATGATCTTATGTGTCCAGTCCAGCTGAAGTCCAGCGTCTATTACGACTTTGACCACATAGACATAAACGTGTATGTCAGTCACATTATGAAGGCAATTCCACAAAGCAACTGAAATGTTTATCTTATTTGTTCTGTAGCAATCTTGTAAATGCCTGTGAAGGGTCCAAATATGATGAAGCAGAAGCAACGTCACTGAGCTGCCAGCAAAACGAATCAGAGGCAAAGTCTACTGTAGCATGAGATTCCCTCCCATGTCCAGTCAGAGACCCTGAACTGATGTTTTCAAGGGCCTGGGCCTCTACAAAAGTTCAGCAATAAGGATCTCCGGGACTTATCCTATTAGAGGCTGATCAGCAACCTTTAATTCTGATCATACAAAAGGATAAGGGGTTTGAGTTCAGTCTTTGAGTATTACCTGCCAACCAGACAGAAAAACTACAGAAATTAGTTTCTTTAGTGAACTGGACAGAATGAAATACATGCGTGAAAGAATTAAAGGTAATTTTTTTTACTTTGGGGGCATTTAAATACGTTAGGGGCACCCACACACACACACACACACACACACAGGCTGTGTCAGGAGTGACAAGAGAGTAAATGTGTTTAAAGAGCAATGAGGGAGAGGGGAGGGCACTGGCGGGCAGAGCAGGGCGGTGGTACGGCGTGGCCAACGGGGGCGGATTAACCATTAAGCAGACTATTTTTTTTTCTTTTTTCTCATTAACATTTTATTGGTAGGATTAAAACAATAAAACAAATATAACAATAAAAATATACATAAAGGTCATAAGAACAGTTATACATTCAAACCAACACACTAATTACAAAAAAGTAAGCTTTAAAGAATGATACATTCTTCAATAAATCTTTGAACAAAGTAACTTATTTTAGCCTCAATTTGTAATTGATGCCTGTACTGTTTGTTGCTTTAGATACAACCAAATGTCTTCTGCCCTCAAGAATATCTGTAGACATTCTTGCTTTTGAACTGCTAGGTTGGCAGGCCAGAGATGGGAGCTCATTCCGTCATGCGGCACTAGGGTCTCAAATTGCCAAGCTACTAATCTTCTGGTCTGCAACTCAGCATCTTAACCTCTGAGCCACCATGGCCCTATGAAAGAATTACCCCTACAATTACTGTGAAAATAAATGCTTAAATTATCAAAGTACATAGCATTGCTTTTTAGCAAATAATAGTTTTGAAAAGCAAATTAGTTTTCAGCTGGTTGTCTCACATCTTTTAGGGATGATCAAATAAACCCAAATTACCCAAAAAAAACATTCTCACCTATTCCTTTGATACTTCCACCCAGAGAAATCTGATTTGCTTGTCACAGGAGTACATATTGATAGAAAAATATCAGTTTTTATCCTTTCTCTAACCCTTGTCTGTCATAATCATGTGATATTATTTTTAAGTGATTGGTTCATAACTAATGAGATAAGCAATATGAATGCTGAGTACCTAGCATAGTCATGTGATACTATCTAGAGAACTGATTGGTTCTTAACTAGATAAGCAACATATGAGCTAATCTGCAGGTGTATATGAGATACATCTGGTAAAGCAAGATAAGAAGGCCAATCTCCACCTTTAGCCTATTTTTTCTGTAACTAGTTCAGCTAACTGTCTAAGGCGAAAATACTTGAAGCAAACAAAATTCATGGACAGTTAAAAGTGCTTGAACTCTTGAATAATTGCAAACAGCAAGAAAAGCTTACTGATATCTTTGTTGTTGTTCAGTCGCACAGTCGAGTCCGACTCTTCGCGACCCCATGGACGAACTCTCGCCAGGCCTTCCGGTCTTCCGCCGTCCTCTGAAGTTGGCTCAACTTCATGTTCGTTGCATCGATGACACTGTCTAACCATCTCATCCTTTGCCGTCCTCGTCTTCTTTGACCTTCAATCTTTCCCAGCATCTTAGCTACCACTATATTACAGGACCAGGGACAGCACTCAGGGAATATAGGCATTGCTCCACGAAGAGTTTAAGAATCAGAGCAAACCTGAAGACCTTCCATGCCCATTCAGCTCTGCATAGAAAGGGAACAAATCCCTAGGTTGGAGCCTTGTGCTGTATCTTGTCTGGATGGCCCTTTGGTACATTTTCTGTCATCTCTCAGATGTTGCCTTGCAAGAAGTAAGAGGATACATGAAATTGGTATGTCGGCAGGCAAGAGGGCTCAGCCTTTTTGTCTGGATGAAGAAATGCAGTCCCAAATATTAAACAGTTTTAAGGGATTCCCAGAATCTCAGCCATGACATTTTCATTCACTAAAAACAGCTTTATGTATGACATGAATACCATCACATGTATCATTGGTAGGAAGTTACAACCCATCCTAGCTCTCTGGCCCATGGATTTGCATGGCTTATGCAATCGTTGTGGGCATGTGTTCACCCCGACTCATAGAAAGCTACCCAGGCTTTAGCCCCATGTAAATGAATAGGATTTAAGTCAGCCATTATTAACTTGTCCCACTGATTTTAATGGGACTGAAGCACAGCTTACTCTCTCTAGATCAGAGACATCCCCACCCATCCCCATCAGAGACCACCTCCTCCCATATTTTCCAGACCGCCCCATTCAGATCTGCCTCACAAGCCCAGCTCTCTGTGCCACTGCCTTCAGAAGCAAGATGGGTGGCAACCAAAGCCAGGGCTTTATCAGTAGTGGCACCTCGCTTATGAAATGCCTTTCCTCATGAGGCTTGCCAGGTGCCCGTGTTGCTCTTTTGGGTGCCAGGCCTGAAAGGTTTCTGTTTACCCAGGCCTTTCATTAAGGGGCTGATCTTTCAATGCAATTTTAGTGTGCTTTTAACCTGGAAACAGTTATTTAACACTGCCAAATTATCAGTTTTTATGCTCTGGCTACTTTTTTTTAATTCTGGGTTTTAGTTAATAACTTGTAATGTTTTATATTTTATGATGTTTTATTTTGAAAGCCCCCCTTGGGCCGATTCACTGGAAACGCTGCATAAAAACTTTCTAAATAAATAAATATTTTATTTATTTTTATTTTATTGGATTTGTATCCTGCCCTCCCCACGGAGTGAGCTCAGGGCAGGTTCCATCAAATGTAATATACAATAATTAAGAACAGTTTAAAATACATCAGATAAAATACAATGCAGTTTCTATATATCCAATCAGAGCCTCAAAAGATGTAACCTGTCACAATTGGGTTCCAGATATTACTCAGATCTGATCCACCAAAGGGGAGGCCCAATAGATAGATAAAAATGGGGATGCCCACCACCTCAACTAAAAGCCTGGCAGAAGAGCTCCATCTTGCAGGCCCTGAGGAACTGTAAAAGGTCCGGCAGGTCCCTCATCTCATATGGGAGCTCATTCCACCAGGTAGGGGTTAGGGCTGAAAAAGCCCTGGCCCTCATTGAGGCAAGAAGGACGTCCCTGGGGCCAGGGACTACCAGTAGATGTTGATTAGCAGTTCGTAACACTCTTCAGGGCTCATATAGGGAGAGACGATCTCGCAGGTATGCAGGCCCCTGGCTGTATAGGGCTTTGAAGGAAAGCACCAGCACCTTGAAATGGATCCGGTACTCAATAGGCGGCCAGTGCCATTCATGCAGCACAGGATGGATACATGTCCACAGAGATGACAAAGTCAACACCCGTGCTGCTGCATTCTGCACTAGCTGCAGCTTATGGAGCAGAGTCAAGGGCAGCCCCACATAGTGAGAATTACAATAATCCAGTCTGGAAGTGACCATTGCATGGGTCACTGTAGCCAGATATCGGGAGGTAAAGTATGAGGCCAACTGTCTGATCTGTCTCAGATGAATAAAGGCAGACCTGGCAGTGGCGGTGACCTGGGCCTCCATAGTCATAGAGGCATCCAGAAATACCCTAAGGCTCTTCACCTTCTACACCAGCAACAATGGGGTCCCATCAAAGGTTGGGAGCCTGATTCCCGATCCCAGTCTCCTGCAACCCAGGTACAGGACCTCCATCTTCGATGGATTCAATATCAGTCTGCTCTGTTGTAACCATCCATCCATGGCTTGTAATGCCCTGTCCAGGTTTTCTGGGGCACAGGTGTCCATCAGTAGTTAGAACTGGTTGTCATTGGCATATTTGTGACAACCCAGCCCATACCTCCAGATAATCTGGGCCAGGGGGCACATATAGATATTAAACAGCACTGGGGAGAGAATCGCTCTCTGTAGCACACCGCATTCCAGTGGGTGTTGCTGAGATATTTCCCACCTAAGCACCACCCTTTGTCTCTGACCTTGGAAAAAGGAGGTCAGCCATTATCACCACATTGGCAAGGCAGTGGGTCAACAAGTCTGTATCGAATGCCACTGACAGGTTGAGGAGTATCAGCAGCACCGATCAGCCTCAATCCAGGTGTCTCCAGAGTCCATCCACAAAGGCAACCAACACCGTCTCTGTCCCATAGGCAGGGCAAAAACTGGCCTGGAAGGGACTTTAATTAAATACAGTCCGAGCTACAAGGTCAGGTCAGTAACCATGCCTGCAATACTTTTTTATATGTGTAGTTCCTCAGCTGGCTTCCATGTGCATAAACATCCCAAGCTAGATTCAGGCAATTCTGATGTTACATGTGCCCATAAAATGCTTTTGTTTGTACATGTTAAAAACACCATGCATGAAGCAACCTTTTGAGTTGCAGAATTCTTTAATTCATCCCTTGCAGCAACTCAACCACAACCCTCAACCACAACCCTCTTAAGAGAAACATGTAATGCGCTTAATAAAATATGAACATTCCTATTAAAATTCTTTAAAGGACTTCACCCTATCTAAAATTATTTATAGCTGAAATAAAACTAAACTCTCAAAATGTGGTATAATTTAATACTCTACTATATTTGTATGTAAAACAGCAAAAGGAGAACACACATTTAGACTTATATGGTCTACGTTTATTATCTATACATCATTCCGTAATTCAGAGACATGAATCTCAATAATTTTCTAGGCCTTCAGTGGAAGTTTCCACTTTCTTTTATATTTATTGTCCATTTTAAAGAATTCTAATTTTAACAGATTTTAGCTTTGCCATGTATCTTCCCCTTCCACCATTTAAAAAACCCACAAAGATGGACTGAAAGGATGCTACTATTTTCCACTAAGATCATGAGTAGAATTTCATAGTTACACTTCACTGGTTCAAATCGATGTCCATCTGTTCCAACTTCTGTCAACTGATCTCAAAACAGTGCTCCGCTGAATATTCTCCAGTTTCAATTTTCACTTCTCCTTCTGAACCATTTGGCACCATTGATTCCCCTTAGCTGCTTCTGCACCATTTTCTTTTTCATGGCTACTATTTCTTCTTTCTTCTGTGGTTAACATTATCTGCAGTCCCACCCAACCAGGGATCATGAAATGAATGAATTAACATCATGACACTACATACCCAATCCAATTTGGCTGCACAATGGCATCACTAAAACTAAAAATGACTGAAAATCAAGCGCAAGAGTCACATGGGCAATCCCAGTCAGTTAACAGAATATGATCATGGTACACAATGTAGCATTTGAGGGTGGGTAAAGCGTTTGGGCAGATTTGGCTGCATTTTTTAAAAAAACTCTGTTTTCAATATGTTTGTTTTTGTTTTGTTAATGGACTTGTGTGCGGTTTTTGTGTGTTTGTGTCCTTGAATATTGTTTTGCATTGCCACCCACCTTGAATCTGAGAAAATGAGACAGGATACAAATATTTTAAAGAAATATATTAAATAAACAGTGCAAGCAATAGAACCAACCACTGTGCAGTACCATCTCATCTAAAACTGTTGATAACCTAATACATTCTATTAAGGCTTATTTACTCTTTCTTATTTCTGGTTCTGTTTTCTAGCCTGTAATCCCTCCCCCCCCTTTAATATAAAAGTATTAGCATTATGGCAATGCTTTTTCCATTTTTATTTTTCCCAGCTACATCTGTCATGAATATGGAAACATCTTTGTGGAAAAGTACTATACATACCCAGCATAGATGAAGAAACCATTGAAAGGGCATTCCTCTGAATTTATTATTGTGCTAGCAGCAAGGGAAGAGTTGCACTTAGAATCCAAAAGAAGGGAGTGCTAAATTTTAAAAGGTAGTTTTTTTGTAAATACAGTGACTAGTTTAATGCGCTGTACTCTTTATTACTATTTTATAGTGCAGTATGTTTTGATATCAACTTTTCCCTTTTCCCCCTCCTTTTTTCCCCTTCAAAATATGAGAGAATATGTTGTATGTCCATTCCTTGTGGTTTCTTTTTCCTTGGAGGATACCCAAGACTTCATACTGACAGATCTTAGTATCCAAGAGGGAGTATACTTGCAGGATTAAAGGCGAGACCCGCAATTAGACTATCTCTGATTTCTTCAGATGTTTTTTCTAATCTTTTAATATGGGATTAAAGTGAGCTAAGACCATAGACTGCTTTTATTCCTAACTAAGACCTTCTCGATTAAATTTCAAGCCTGTCAATATCTCGCCCCCCCCCAAAAAAACCTGAGTTTTTTGTGATCCTCTCTTAATTTGCAGTCATTCCCATCTAGATGATGATGATAATGAACTTTTGTCAGTTCCTATGCGCCGTGACGTACAAAATAGCTTGATAAGAAATGTGAAGCGTACACGCGTTTCTCAATGGTCTGCAGGAAACTCCCTAAGAGACTGATTAGCTTGGGCTTGTCACAGATAAGGGGAGATAATTATGGAGGCTTAACGGAATATGTGGTGGATCTTTAGAGAGGAGATGACTAGATCTAAGACTGTCTCATAGATCAGCCCTAATTTTTAATATTACACATAATGTGAAAAGGAGGGTTTTTTTGGCATTACCCCAGAGTCTTTGTACAGTGACTCTTCCAATAGAATGACATCAAATTATTTTTCTTCCTCGAATGTAAAAACAGTTCAAATGAGATTATCTGTAATTAGTATAATCTTACGAACTCATTGTGAAAAGTTTATTGCACCCATGCTGCCTCTCTCTTATTCCATATTTAGAGACTCTTTATTACATTCCACATAGCAATCCTTAATGATGGAAATGAATACATGGCACTTACAAAGTAACAGTGTTGTATTTCTTTACTTAATAAACACCATCTTCTCCTTTAATTCCAAAGCTAATAGCTTTCTTTTATGGATCACCATATATTAGATAAACAAAAAGAAAGAAATCTATAAGGTATTGTTAAGTAAAGAGTGCACTACTCCCCTAAGTCATTTATATGCATGACAAAGGAATTGTTCGATACAGTGACAAATTTAAAATAATAATATTTTAAAAGCATTTAATAAATATTGATATGAATAATTACTTCATTTCACATTCTTAACAGGAGGTTGATTATGAAAGAATACCTTACTGCAGATCAAGAGTAATTTGCACAAGTGGTGATTCCTCTTCTGCCCTTTTTGACCTGGTAAGCTGTAAGATTCCACACCCAGGCAAGTTCTTCCCTCCGGTCTCCTACCTTCTTAAGCTGGAAGAATATAAAAAGCTAAATTTTCAGTAACTCCATAGCGACGCAAATCTACAGCAGCTGGGCTGTAATTTAATTTCTCTCATTCGTTTCTATTATTATTATTTACTGTTACAGAGAATGAAACATCTTAATAAAATCATTGGTGTTTAAAAACAGAAGAGACAATGGTGCACTGTTGCAGAAGAAATGGGTCATTCATACAAAGCTATGCCACAGGCATGTGTACCCCTTCCCTCTCCATGCCCGAAGTTGGGATCCTGATTCTCTGTATCCATCCTGTATCCACCCTTTACAGAAGGACATGGAGCATCTTGCAGTAAACAAGGAATAGCTGTTTTCTCCAGACTAGTGTCATGGTAAAAAGGTAAAGGTAAAGGTTCCCTTGCTCGAAAGCCAGTCGAATCCGACTCTAGGGTTGCGGTGCTCATCTCCGTTACAAAGCCGAAGAGCCAGCGCTGTCCGAAGACGTTTCCGTGGTCATGTGGCCGGCATGACTAAACACCAAGGCGCACGGAACGCTGTTACCT
This sequence comes from Gekko japonicus, assembly GCF_001447785.1. Classification (NCBI taxonomy): domain Eukaryota; kingdom Metazoa; phylum Chordata; class Lepidosauria; order Squamata; family Gekkonidae; genus Gekko; species Gekko japonicus. The sequence goes on along the minus strand of NW_015173307.1, from coordinate 19,239 downwards.
TCCCACCGAAGTGGTCCCTATTTATCTACTTGCAATTTCTTGCTTTCGAACTGCTAGGTTGGCAGGAGCTGGAACTAGAGACAGGAGCTCACCCTGTCTTGCGGCACCCGGGTCTTGAACCACTGAACTACTGACCTTCCACAGCCTGCAGTTCAGCGTCTTAACCACTTGAGCCACCGCAGCTCCAGTGTCATGGTGGCGCAGCATAAATGGGCATATGCCAAAACCCATGCCCCACAAACATGGGGCCCACTGCTGATTTGGGGATCCCATTGGTCCTGCTTTTACTGTTTTTTTCCCATCAAGTCAAGCTGACTTCTGGAAACCTCTAGTGGGACTTGAAAGCCAGAGATGTTCAGAGGTGTCTTGCCATCACCTGCCTCCATGTCACAACCCTGGTATTCCTTGGAGGTCTCCCGTTCAAATACTAGCCAGGGCCAGTCCTGCTTAGCTTCTGAGATCTGACAAGATCAGGCTTCCCCGGTCTATCCAAGTCATGGTGGCCCTGCTGTTTCTCTTCTGTGTTCCACTGCCTTTTTTGCTGACCTCTTTGACCAAGTCAGTGAGAGAAGCAAAGAAAATGAGCAACTAGGTCCAGTCATTTCATCCTCTCCTTCTAGACACTTCTAGATAGGATCCAGATGGAAAGGGCAAATGAATGAGCAGCAGTGAGATGGTAGGTCTACTCAAGGAGCACTAAGGGTTTCAGTTCTTGCCCAAGAGCAACATTAACCAAGAGGCCAGAACAATCCAACCTTTTCACAGATGGTCAGAATTATATCGCTGGCATTACCTAGCAGTAAGGGTTCCACAGATAAGGGTTCCACAGAAATGGGGGGACTCCAGCTGCCACAACTACACTAAACCTATGCTACTTTCTGCAGCAACAGTGGGTACTCCCAGGACTAGATGACCTTACCATGAGGTAGAAGTTGTGAGGCCATTACCTCAAGCAGCAAGCGACTGGGACACTATCATATGGGCAGATGTCAAAGTTCACTTGGAAAGCTGAAATGCAGAATGAAATCCTCCTCACTCACTTCTGCTTCTGCTTCTGTCATAGATATGAAGGTAGGGAAGGCAGGGAGCAGCCAAGCACCCTCCACCATGCCTGCACCTAGGTCCAGCTGAGAGACCCTTCCCTCCAGTTTCCAACTGCCACTGATGGGGCCCCGAGGGGGAGGTCAGGAAGCAGCCAAGCTCCTTCTACCATACCTAGTTCCAGTTCATATGAGAACAGGTTACTGGGTTTTAATTATCATTTTATTTCTGTAAACCACTTCTGGAGCCAATTTTGGTTGAAATGGCGGACAAAAGCTATAATTAAACAACGCAACCAGAGGCGGTAAGTAGGCTAACAGCAGCCATTCATAAGCTCCACACACAACAAGGTACTTGTTTGAATAGTATTTAAATGGCTTGTTGCTTCTCTGTCTGCTAGTGTTGCCAGCTCCACATTGGGAAATACCTAGAGATTTTGGGGGTGGAGCCTGAGGAGGGCGGGGATTGGGGAGGGGATGGACTTCAGTGTGGTAGTATGCCATAGAGCCCACTTTCCAAAGCAGCCATTTTCTCCAGATGAACTGATCCCAGATTTTCAGCTACCACCTGGAGGTTGGTAATCCAGGGCTATTTTTTGGCAGGAACACACAGGAACGGAGTTCCGGCTGGCTCCCAAGTTGGTCACACCCAGCAGGAACTCATTAACATAACAAGCCACACCCAACAACAGAAACTCATTAGGATTGGAGTGCCTGGCCTAACATGCAAAGGGTTCCTGCTACAAAAAAAGCCCTGGGTTTTGACAAGGTAAACAAAATAAGAAGCAAAAGGTGGGTATGGCTGGATGACCACACTTCTGGCAACATGGGGGTGTGGCCTAATATTGCAACATGATGTGTTGTTAGGGGTGTGGCCTGATATGCTAATGAGTTTCTGCTGTTGGGTGTGGCCTATTATGCTAATGAGTTTCTGGTGGGCTTTTTCTACAAAAAAAGCCCTGTGGTAACCCAACTGTATTCTTCCATCTCACAACAACTCAAATTTAAAACTTTGCAATCTGTGGGAAAGGGCACCATTTAATAAAAGTGGAGAGGCAACTGTCCTCATTCTCCAGCTTCCTAGCATATGTATCCATATCTCTGGCCGACTCTCTGGTTATACTCAATGAGTAATTACTGTCACAAGCAATTACAGAGATATACTAGTTATTTACATTCTAACGCTAAGGGGTTATTTTAAAAAAATGAAGAGTAGTGTTGATAATATTACCATCGATATTTTGAGGCATTAAAAGGTCAATAGAACAGCTTTTTACATATTAAAGAACTGAATTTGAATTTAATGTTGAATGTGTGTGCTTTGTTCAGAAGAACACAATCCCTTAACTAGCACAGCTTGTAATATAAGAAAGTTTTCCTATAATATCAAAATATAATAGAGGAGCAAAAGGGGATGCTTATCAAATCTGAAACAGTGTCCCCCAGTCCTAAACCACAATTTCACCACATGTAAAAAAAACAACAAACGACCTCTACACAAGGCCCCAAACTTTCTCTCTCACTCCAAGATGAAGTTGGTTGTCCATATCATATTATCCAATGGTAATTTATCCATGTATTATTACATTTATGTCTCCAATTCTCAGACCAAAGGCTCTCTTGGCCAGTTTACAATCCATTGAACCCACTTAAATCAACAATTCTAACAATATGCACAAACAGTAATTTGCAAGCTATTCATAAAACTAAAGAAACAAAAGAACTAATCTCACTTCAGAGAAAGCAAGGTCCTCCATCATTTTTAAATAGAACATAAGGGATGAATGTATAGTAAACTGGAGAGCAAAATGGTGGTCTATAACCACCCATAGCCTGCTCCGACTTCCAGTTCTTTTCTTTTCTTTTTTTATTTCCTTTTCTTTTCTTTTTTCTTCCAGAAGGTCACCAGATCTACTAATCCTTTTCTTTCTTTCTTCCTTTCAATTGTGTGGCCCAGTGGGACTCCCTCTGCCACCCCGCAAATCTTGCCTCATTACTGGTTATACAGTTATCCGTACAGCATGGACATATACTCCATAGAACATGGAGGAACCACGCTGTGCCATATTTAAGTGCAAATATAACTTCCCTTTTTTTGGCTCTATGTTTGTCTCTAACATGACACCATGCTTTAGTTTGGAAATTCTCCTTGACTTCTCCTCTTCTTGCACACTGATAAATATGTGATCCTTCATCTGCCTCCTGCCGCAGAGAGCTTGAAATAATCACTAAAACAGCAGGATCCATTTTGGCAAGAGGGCATCTCACTGGCTCACTCTTCTGAAGCTTCTTAACCTCTAATTGCAACAAAAATTTGAAGACTATCTATTTCAAAGGAGTTGAAGGAGTCTCATTTATGATCATTTCTGGGCTCTAATCGTGTAACTAAATAAGGGCAGGGTAATGCATTATCTGCGGTGACCTGAGGATAAGTCCGATTTACTGAGACACATTTCATTGATTTTTAGCTATGAGTTGCAATTGATCCTTTTACCGTTAGCTACTCTCATGAAGCTACCCGGTGTCACTAATCCTCTTAAGCAGCAGTCAAGGAATTGAGATAAAAGCTGTCAAGTCACTTTGGTTCAGATAACAGTTTTGTGAAGTTAGGGATTCTTCATTCCTTGGAAATAAATGTAGCATTTGTGAAGCTGCTTTGTTTGTGCGGTATGTGTGTGTTTGAAAAACAAAGCACACTTTAATGCTATCACTAAGATGATTTTGTGGGCATTTGTAAGTGCTTTCCACTGGTGTAGACCAAATGAAGTAAACGAAATTACACCAGGTCCCTCTAAAACAAACCTCTGGTGAAGAGTTCAGTAATTATACTTTAACTTGATTGTGGTTCAACATATAAAGCCATATATATAACAGCTATATAACAGCTTTACATTTTATTATTAGCTTTGAACATTGACATTCAGCAAATGTCTGTATGGAAACAACAAAATATCATCTTTTGATACCATTTACCTATTCATAGATCTTACTCCTAATATTAGATTTTTATATTGCATTAGAACATTTTTTGAGCTGCAAACTTCATTAGTCAAGGAATTGTTGCATTTTTGAAATAGACCATTACATCGTGGAATCATATTTACACACATCTATTTTATTAAATGGAACACAACTGTCTTGGATGGTCCATTATGATCCCGTCTTCTAAACGCATCTCTAGGAAGTTTCCCCCACATATCAAATCTTTCATCTGTATCATTAAGTCTCATAAGCTACCTCCTTTTTTCTTTACAACCAAATCCAGGACAGAACTTCACATACGGAAACCCCCACCTTCCATTTCCCGTCAATACGCTATGAAGCCAAGGAAGAAACACTTTTACCAAAGAAATGGTCAATGGACCACAGGGTACTTAACACCATCTGTTGGTTTTCTGCTGAAGTATCTCTGCCTACTTATTGTCTCAACTTAACTTGGAAACATGTCTTAGGACCCCAGATGGAGAGGGGAAGCAGCTAGGAACAGGAGCTGCAAAGCAAAGTGCAGAGTGGGGAACGGCTGAGGTATGCACACCCCCAGCTTTGAACAGCAAATATGCAGTTGGTAAATCTATGCTTGCTGCTGCATATAAACCCCCCTGCAATAAATACGATATCCAATGTCCAAGCATTCATCTCAGGGTTTAATTTTTACCCACAACTTACAAAAATTTGCCTTTCAGTCAATGTGTATATAAAGTGGCATCGAGTCATAGTTGACTTACGATCCTGTTGGGTTTTCAAGGCAAGAGATATTCAGAGGTGATTGCCATTGCCCGCCTCTACCTGGCAACCCTGGACTTCCTTGGTGATCTCCCATCCAAATACTTACCAGAGCTTAGCTTCTGAGATCTGATGAGATCAGACTACCCTGGGGCAACTTAATCCATGCTTTCTCCGTGATGTCCTCAGCCCAAAAAAATCTGAAATATCAACAGGGCCACCTCTAACCAGTTTTAAATAATACATTAATATTCTTGCCTGCTGGATTTTGGAAAATTATTTATTTATCCCCCACCTTTCTCCTCAACGGGGACCCAAAGTTCTCCTCTCCTCTATTTTATCCCCACAAGAACCCTGTGATGTAGGTTAGGCTGAGAGTGTGCAACTGGCCCAGGGCTAGCCAGCAAGCTTCCATGGTGGCGTGGGGATTCAAACCTTGGTTTCCCAGGTCCTAGTTCGACATTTTAACCACTACACGACACTGATTCTCAATCATAATTACAGAACATTTCCAGTACATGTGATCCAAAGAGCTCAGGGCAGCAGCATGTAGTTTTGTCTTCCTCATTTTATCATAATACCTTTGACATACATTAGGTTGAGAAGCAGTGACTGCCCCAGGGTTTCCCAATAAACTTCATGCTGAATGGGGATTTGAACCTAGGTCTCTATCTCCAGATTACACCTCTTTTTACCAAATCGTACCACCAGTGACCAAGGCAGACATGTGATCACGTTTCTCTTATTCAACAACCTACAGGATATGAAACGAGGTCTCCCTAGTCCAACACTCTAACCGCAAACTACTAACACTCTAACCACACTTTGCTTTTGTAGTGTATTACACTGTAATGCTTTTCAATAAAGTGTTTAATTCATATCCAGTAGAAGTCTGTGTTTTGCTACTGACATTTGTGTACTCACCTGGGTGAGAATCCTAAGACCAAAAGAAACCTCTTGCTTAAGGGGACTGAATTAACACACCACACTGGTTCTCATTTTGCACAAACCCCTTGCCTGAACATAAGAGAAGCCATGTTGGATCAGGCCAATGGACCATCCAGTCCAACACTCTGTCACACAGTTGCCAAAATCTAGGTGCCATCAGAAGGTCCACCAGCAGGGCCAGAACTCCAGAAGCCCTCCCACTGTGGCTCCCCAATCACCAAGTATGGCCTCCCATCAGTGGGCAAAGCCTTCAAAACAAATCACAGTAGAAGTTCCTCTGCACACACTGCCATACTCATGGACAGGGACACCTAATGCCTTTTGATTCATTTGCATGTTGGATTTGAGGACTGTATTTGTAAACCTCAGGCACATTCACAAACAGCAGTATAGTCTCCTCTATCTGTAGTCCTCATACACACAATAAATGAATCCCGACACCATTGGATGTTGTGCTTTTGGATCATTCACATCATGGATCTTCCCATCCACACAGGAAAATCTAGCAGCCCGATTACGGTAGCCCAACATGCAGAACATGTGCATCCTGTGTCTCCGCTACTAAAAAGAATTCACAAGCCAACACAAGAGGGTTCAGTCAGTACATCATCTTCTCCATGTTCTATCCTCAGCAGAATAAACTGCAGGGGGAGAAGGGAGATCTATGAGTTCCCATTACATGGATCTCTTAATATAATATAAACTGTGTCACTTCAGTCTCGGTATAGGACTATCAAATTGGGATCATGTCAAGAATCTTAGTGCTAATGGCTTTATGCTGCACATTGACAAGATCCATTCTAAGCAGCTATAATGATGTATTCTGTCAAGTCGTAATATTGAGCCTTTCATTTGACATGATACTTCTTGCCAAGTCGACTTGCAGATTTCTATTCAAATACGCAACGCCATTGCATAATACCGAGTTAATCAGTGAATCTTTGACACGATGTACTGTGTCTGTGCATAGTAATGACTGTTATGATAACAAGCAATGCTTAGTAAAAAAAAGTATGAGATATGAGAATGTTGTGGCATGTACACACTAGTCAAAATTCTGAAGCCTTGGTTATTTTCTACTTATGTCAGAGAGAATTATTCTTTCCTGATAGTCTTTGCTTAAAGGAAACACTTTGTGCCAGTTCTTTCTTCCCCTTTTCTATGACTCGGTAATGGGTCCAATTTTTATCCAGTCCCTAAATTAGGTACTTGAAACCCTTCTATACAGTATGGATGATGCCATGGATGGGGGAAGGGGCTGACCTTCACAGAGTTAGCTAATAGGCACTACTCTTTATCACAGTATAATGGGGGAAAGTAGAACTGAGGAAAGTTTCATCCACTCTTCCAGTATACTGACTTCTTTAAATAACTCTTGATATTGTCCTCAATCAACTTGATGAATGTTCAATTAGATCCAACGGGGCTCTTAGATAAAATTCTCTTCTTATGGTTGAGATATGAATGTGCTCCTTTAATTCTGGAAACAGAGATGGCCCATTTGATTGTAATAGGCCTTTACACAAAAAGGATTGGCTACAAGTCAACTCTCTTCCCAAACCTTATTTTTGTTTTGGAAACCAATGCTTGGACACAGGCCCTTTTAAACTCGTATTGGTGCTAGCTTGCAATGTAACATTTCTAAATATAAGAAAATATTGGTCTGCAGACACAACAGTGTAGGTGAACATCAGTACATATTTTCAAAGTTGAAATCTGGTCTCCTGAAAAGAAAAAAGGATCCTATTTCCTTATTCTGGGCATGTTACATTTGTTCCCCATGGCACATGTTTATGTAATATCCTACACAGTCATCCCATTCTTCTGAAGACAAGTTTCACGATGACTGATTATATTGGCAGACTAATTCCACTATATTGCTTTACATATAGACTTATATCTGAACACAGTTTATTACTCCAGTCAATTTTGGCAAGCAATAAATCGGGATCAGAAGATTGGCTTTAAAGCTTCCCCTTACTCAATAATTTTCTATCAATAATAGTGACCATAAACATCATGTTACAATCATTGTTTGGGTGCTTTCATCAAAAATAATCAATTTCAGATTAAATCTATTTTTAAAATGAATTGTACTGAGAATTCTTAAAGCACGTGAAAGATTGCAAATACAATGCAATTTCCGCCCAACGTCGTTTAGAGAAAGTGACCCACATATCTCTAGGACAGGAGTCCTCAACCTTTCTGAGCCTGTGGGCACATTTGGAATTCTGACATGGAATGATGGGTGCAACAGCAAAATGGCGGACACAAAATGGCTGCCGCAAGAGGTGGAGCCAGCCACAAAATGATTGCCTCAGCTTAACTTCAGTAACACAGTGCGCTGTGGTGGCAGCTGCTGCCAAAGCAACATTTTAGAAAATCTGCACAGCCAATCAGATCTCCAGTAGTCAATCAAAAGCTTGGCTGGGCAAAAGCCCTACCTGGCCCCACCCACTTCCTAAAAACACTTGGTGGGCACCAGAAATGGTGTTGGCAGGCACCATGGAACCCACGGGCACCCTGTTAGGGACCCCGGCTACAGGACCACCTCTCCCAGTATGCTCAAGGTGCCACCCTGAAAACAGACAATTGCCTACAGCTGAGCATTCTCTGCTGTGGCTACCATGCGGCAAAAAGCACTGCCCGGCATGGTCAGAAGGTTTCCTGTGCTTTTACTTGTCCCACAAAATGTGCAAAACAGAATGGGGAGCTTTTAATAAAGGGAACTGGGTCAAAGATAACGTCTGTGAAATTTTAGGTAACTCCCATCACTTTCTTTATTGTATGCACCATATTCTTATACTGCTTCTCTAGTTTTGTAATCCAGTTTTTTATCATTGTTTGTTGTGTATTTGGTACTCTCTCTTGTTGTGTGTGTGTGAGAGAGATGCTGGTTAGGGCACTACTCTAATTTTTTAGTCCCACTGTACTGCATACTGCTCTGATTGTATTGCTTTTTATTGTGTAATCCGCCCTGAATCGCAGTGAGAAAGGCTGACTATAAACGAACTAACTAAATAATTACAATAGTAGAGCTCTGAGTGTTCAGTCAAAGAAGCTCCTTTTCAGGAGCTTCAAGACAGACAGAAGAAAGTTCTTCACATAACGAACAAACGACATGTATAAAATCTACTGCCACAAGATAAGGTGATGGCCATCAGCTCAGGTACCATTAAAAAGCATTAGACACATTCACAGAAGATAGGCATCGATTGCTATTCACCATGAAAAAGCACATGAAACTTCCATGTTCAGATATGATGCCTTTCTGAGGATCAAACTGCATATGACGCTAGAATTCTGGGACTGGAACTTTAGATGTATCATTGGGCCCTAAAAAGCAGGCAGATGGAGATCTGAACTGGGAAGACCAGAACACCTTTTCTATCTGCAGATCAGTCTCCTGAGTAATTATATTCTTCCCTTCCAGAGCTTAAAACAGACTTGGGGGACAGCATTTCTGATTAGCGAGAGAGGAAGAACTAAAACCTTACTTCTTCCCCAACTCTACTGCCCAAGTTCAGATCCCACTCCCATTCATGGCTCTTTTTCAAGACCAAATTGCACATTTTGCATTCTGTGACCGGAGCTCCAACATCACTAGGAGTATCAGATTCTAGAGAAACAACCCAGAGAGTCCATCACTTTCATTCTCTGCTTGGGGATTTCCAGGGACATCTGAGTGGACGTTGCTGGGAAGAGAATGCTGAACTGATCCAGCAAGACTCTTCTTACGATAAATATTTTGACCCTTTTTGCTTCCCATCTGTAAGATGTTCATTATACATCACAAGGGTCTCTGAACCTATGAAGACGGAGAATGTGACATCAGAAGGAAGCCATAACCCCAATAAGAGGGTGGCTCTACCTTTGTTTGCAAAAATTCATCAGGGAATGATTTACCATTGAGTTTTCAGACCCTTTTCAGCAGATGCGGCTCTCTTAGTGCATGATTTCAGTTACAGCTTTGCCACCAGCTTTCGCTATGGTGTTTCTCTCTTTCCTTTAATAAAATTTATTAGGCACTGCATAGAAGCAGTATTTAAAATATGGATTAGGAGAGCATTAAAAGTCCATCTGTTGCTGATAAAATGTGCACAATAGGTTGCATGGCAACCTTTATTGATGCATGCATGAAGCCAGGCTCCCTGCATCGCTTTTGTTGGGTTTCCAAGTGTGCTGCCCTTATGAAGAAACTGTAGGCAATTTTTCTCTTGCTGGGACATCGCCTGCGGCGTGAGGCACACAACACTAAATGTGAGGGCCCGACATAGATCACTGGGACCTCAAGGCAATTCTCCCTCTTTTACACCCTCTTTGTACCCCAGCCTCTAGATTCCCACAGTTCCAAGAAACATTCGTGTCTCTTTTCACTGAGGACCTTCAGATATATATTAATTGGGAGGGGCACCCAAAACATTAAATGGAAAGGGGATTTAACGAATAAGAACTCCCTTCCTGGATCAGACTGTGGCCCATCAGTCCTATTACTCACAAGTCCAGGATAACTGCGATAAACTATCCACTTAGTTTTCATCCCCAGCCACTAATGGAGGATTATTGGTCATTCAAGTCAGGCGTTCAAAGGAAAGTTTAATTACTGTCTTTCATCAGATCTTTTGTGGCGCTGCGGGGACAAGCAAGAGGCTTTTCTCCATCGTTCTGACCTCTGCCCCCCCTCCCCACAAGCTTCCAGTAAATGGGAATCAACCAGTGGTTTTTTTGCCTGAAGCCCCACAGAACCTGAGAACTGGAAAACTTGAGTCCTCTATTTGGAAGCGATCACTCTTTGTGCTTCCATAGATAAAATCCTACCACATCACTCCACCTCCAGTTGGTTGACAGACCATTTCAGATTGTAGGTATTAGATAACATTTTATACACACACACACACAGAGGGGTCATTTCCTGCAGGAGCACACAGGAGCAAAGCTCCAGCAGTAAAGAGCCCAGGGGGCAGGCACATGCAACAAGCCCCACCCCCTGCTCCCAGCAGCCCTCAGGCAGAGCAAGAAGCAGCCAGGTAAGTTGCAGAGCTTCCCCCAGCCCCCCAGTCCAAAACAGTCCAGTGGCACCTTTAAGACCAAGTTTTATTCAGGTACAAGCTCTCCCTCCTCTATGAGGGCAGATCTGCATATCCCGCCCCCCAATAGCTAGGAATCCAAAACAGTCCAGTGGAGCCTAAGCGGTGGGTGTTGCCTTCTGACACACTTCTGGTGATGTCAGGGGGTGTGGCATATGCAAATGAGTTATGCTAATGAGCTATGCTAATGAGCTCCCACCCCTCTTTTTCTACTAAATGACCTGTGTGTGTGTGTGTGTGTGTGTGTGTATTCTTCTCTGTTAAGAGTGTAGCTGCTAACCTCCAGGTGGTACATGGAGATCTCCCAGTATTATGATTGATTTCCAGAAGACCAAGATCAGTTCCCTTGGAGAAAATGGCTACTTTGGAGGATAGACTCTATGCTATTATAACCCTCCTGAGGCCCCGCCCTTCCCCAAACCCCACCACCTCCAGGCTCCACCCCCCAAAATCTCCAGATATTTCCCAGCCCAGAGTAGCTGCCAATCCTAGTTAATTTAAGGGGAGGGGGAATAATCCTTTCTTGAGAGGAATGGGCTACAGCTAAGAACTTTCTCCCTGATGAGTTAAGGAATTTTTTACACCGTGAAGCATTCATAGTATGAAGCAGTATGGTTCATTCTACTACCTCAGGATTCTATCAGCTTATTCCCTTATGTAGAGAGATTATACTTCAATCAGCCATGAATGACATGGTGAGACTTTGCTTAAGGGGTCCTTCTACAATGCTTTGGGTTTAGCGGCTATGAATCTAGTGCCCTTTAATAACATCGCTGGCTACCTTGATCATTACCTTTATTATTTATTTGGATAATTTCTATCCCACCTTTCCCTGCAGAGACATGTCTAAGGCAGTTTACATTGTCCAAATGCTTAACGATACAATATGTTCTGTAAAAAAAATGTCCAGCCCTCAAGACCCACTACATAAAACTAGGAACAAATTTAGAGTCCAGTGGCACCTTTAAGACCAATAAAAGTTTTATTCAAGGTATGAGCTTTCGTGTGCAAGGCACACATTGGAATAGTAGGTAAGGTTCAAACTTATAGACGGGGCTAAACAGTACATTAACATATAACAAGATGAAGATATGCAAAGACAGAAGTAAATAACAAGCTAAGGTTATATAAGGAGATATAAAAGGTTGTAAGGTTATAGAAGGTTATAAATTTGTTCTACTGCTTCAGACCAACACAGCTGACCACCTGGATCTAACTAAAACTAACAAAGACTAAAATCAAAAATAAGATGTTTTTCTCCCTTTCCACAAAGCCTGACACTTTAATTCTTTGTGGTTATTTGAAGATGTGCGGGATACTTTTCTCATGTGTCTTGTTTCTCTAGCTGTACACCCTTTCCCCTTCTCATTCCTTCATCCACATCTGCCCATAAACATACAGATGTTCCCTACCCCCCTCCGTCTAGGCTTTATTTTTGTACTGCCAAAAGGGGGGAAAAGTTGATACTGTGTTAGGGCTGTTTTTCCTGTAGAGATCTCCACCTGCAAAACAGGCCTATTGACTGCCTCACTTTAAAGCAAGTGATCTTATTAAAGATTATATGTGAGAACTGGTGCATTCATTATTGCTGACATGCTGGGAGGTTAGCAAGGTGGTAAAGCAAGGAAAGCGTTCTGCCTATATTATCTTCTGTATCATAAAAACCAAGAAACTAATTTTCTTTATATTATTGATAATAACCACAATCTTAGTGGCTCTGTGCCAAACAAAATACACTGGAAGAAATTTTGTTTATTTTTTTTAAAACACAATTTTATTATCAGGATATAACAACATGTCCAATGTTTAAATTTTGTTTATTTTTCAGAACATATGCTTACTTTTCCTTCCTCTGCACTGAATGTCTCTAGTCTTCCCATTTTAATTGCCACTTACAATTCATATCTGCAAAATGTCCAATACAAGGAGTGCGATATACAGTGTTTGTTTGCAAATAAGACTGTAGAGACTGTGATAATCCCAAGAGATGAAGTTTAATTCTCCACTTCCCCCACCCTAAACTAGAACTCTGCCAGTGGGGGTTAAACCAGATAGTGCCAGAACTGGAGGGAATGTCTCAATTGTTCCACAAAAATTGCCCCCAACACACATTACGTGCTTTGAAATCAATGTATGTAAAAGGTGAATGGGCATGAATGTCCTAGTTCTCCTGACCATCCATGGTCACCAGCTCATAAGCATGGAGCTTACCGCACCTACAAACTGTATATACATAGACTTGCAATCAGGAACACTGCTTTTTCACTGTTACATTCTCAACCAAAAGGATGGAGCCCCCATGAAAGTACTTCGTATGCATGTTTACTCTGTTCTCACAAGGCCAGAGATCATGCTATGTGCACTTATTTCAACAAACCTAATGTCATCTGTAGAGGCTTTTGTCCCCTAGTTTACTCCCCTCCCCCCAGGAATGGCTCTTCCACCTAAGTGGGAGGTCTCTACTGGTGAGGGAGGGGACTACATATGGTCTCCATCCATGGTGACCCTACCCAATTCCTTTCCTTTTCAGAGGTCCTCTGATTGATAGTGCTTGAGCAGTGACAACAAGAGTACTGACTAAATTAGTTTCTAAAGGAAAATATGATAGACAGGAATTTAGCAACCAATATGGTTATATCAGATCCCTGTCTAGCATCAGATAGGGAACAACATCCCTTTTTAAATTATTAAATAATAAACATGATAAAACAAGGTAAAATCCAGTGATTTCTTAAAACAGTAAAAAAGGAGGAGCATTCCAGATTTTTATAAGGTAAAGTATCAATTTTACCCTGGCCACAAGGGCAAAGACAATCTGAATAGGGAATATTACAAAACCTCCCACACAGTACTTCAGAGGGGTCAGCATTAAGACAAGCTAGAGCAAATGCCCTAGCATAATGAGGAACTGTTAAATATCTCATGTAGGAAGGCAAGGACCGTGGTGGTCAAATATCAAAGAAATGGGTCAAACAAACTCTACAAGCACAAATTGCCATGACCCCAGCCAACTGAGAATCAAATATCTAGCCCTGACCAGGATAGACCAGGTAAGCCCCATCTTGTCAAATCTCAGAAGCTAAGCAGGGTTGACTCTGGCAAGTACTTGGATGGAATACCAGAAGTAGGAGGCGTAGGCAGGCTGTATTCAGCCACCTCTCTGAATATCCTCCAGGCCCCCGTAGGGGTCAGTCACCAGAGAAGAAGAAGAGAAAAGATTGGATTTATACCCCACCCTTCACTTGGAGTCTCAGAGCGGCTTACAAACTCCTTTCCCTTCCCCTCCCCACAACAGACACCCTGTGAGGTGGGTGGGGCTGAGAGAACTCTGACACAAACTGCTCTTTTTCAAGGACAGCTGTGCCAGAGCTTGTGACTGACCCAAGGTCACATCAGCAGGTGCAAGTGGAGGAGTGGGGAATCAAACCCGGTTCTCCCAGATTAGAGTCCGCGCACTTAACCACTACACCAAACTGGCTCCTAGAGGTCTCCATGACTTCCAGGTGCACACACACGCACACATGCATCTATTAAAAAATATCCCCAAAAAGAGAGAATCAAATAGCTAAACAATTCTGTCCTGGGATTTGTCTCTTGGTCCTGCTAGAACATAAATGAATGATAACAACTGTCTTTTATATAGGTAGATCTTGCCTCTATGGGACTTCAGCAATATGATTGTATTAGTTGACACCGCATTGTCAAAACTATTGCCTAGAGTGCTATGAAGAGGCTGATCTATAGAGCAGGTTATGCAACAGTCTTGTGGTACCTGAAAGAGAAACCAACTTGTTGGGACATAAGCTCCCACATTCCAGAGCCTACTTCATTAGACTCAAATGTTTGTAGAAATAAATGTACATGGATACAAAAAGACACAGAAGGGGGAAGAGTTATTATTACTGGGCATGATATATGATTCACCACACCTGTTCCTCTGACCAAAAGCCAAAATACAGTTTCGTAGTACCTCAGACTGCCAACAGTTGGTTTTAACAACAACAGGTCTCTGGATAAGGCTTCAAGATGTCATAGGTAGAACAAGAATATAGTTTGGAAAGGTATGGACAGAGCCATGGAAGAATCTAGAACTTTATGACAGGGCCAGTGTAGAGACTTGAGGGTGTTAGGTGGATTCAGTGAATCCAGAAACAGGATCAATATGCTTTGCTGTATTCTGTGTTTTAAATGGTTTGTTCATTTTAATTATTTTAATATTCTATGCTATTTTATGTTTTCAGCTGTGTCAAACAGGTCTCTGAAGTGGCAGTGTATACATTTTCTAAATAAAATAAGTACATCAACATTTACTGGCTTTTCAAATCCCAATACCATGTCTTAGTCAAAATGGCCAACTGGATTAAATGGTAGAGTAGGAAAGAAAACACAGATGGGTTGGTTCTCACAGCAACCTTGTGACTGAGAGTGACTAGCCCAAGGCCAGTCTCTTAAGTTTCACAGCTGAAAGTACCTACTTGAACCCAATTAATGGAATCGTGACTTCCAATTGTAGTTATTCACAGTCTAATCACATTATGTGGTTTTTACCTCCACTGTGGCATGCAGTGAATTTGGTTGTTTTGCTATAAGGAATCAGCAGAACTCTGCCTCCCAGTATTCACAGATTTGGCCATTTGCAGCGATCCCGGGAACAGATCCCTGCAAATGGCCAGAGTCTATAGTACTACACCAGGCTGACGCGTCATAAATCCACATATGGAATACTGTTCACTGCAATCAATATTAATATGAGCTCACTACGTATGCTTTTCAAAAGGTTTTATTTTTAAAAATGTTGGATCCAATAACATGAAAATTTATTTTATCTCCATTGCTTTGAGGGTTAAACAATATTAATGGCTGGTTAATGGCCTAATGAGTCAGCTACAAGGCATTTAGGTTTCCAATGAACCTTAGCTTTTCAATGACTTCTCTAATGAAAGATCTATACAAGCGCCTGTCTATTGCCACAAGAGAGATAGTAGGAAAGTCACCTAATCGATTGTGATGGTAAATCAATTGATCTGTAACCCTGTTTTCATACAGTGAAAAAGATATAGAAGGGAACATTTTACTACCATCTCATTTCTAGCTGAAAAATCTATAAATAAAAGAGACAGCTCTCTACTTGAAAAAAAATGTTCCTTTTATTATTGCAATTCAAAAGGCATGGAAGACCTGATTGATGTCCTGCTTTATAGAAGCGTCAGTTACTTTTGTCATTTCCAAGAGATTTAAAGTTGGAAAAAATTAAATGTAAGGTACAGAACAGAGATACATGCTTTTTGCAGTCACACACAAAGTTATGGGATCAAGATAAAAATGATGGGTTCCTGCTTTTTGTCTTCACGTGGGTAGCATCCAGGAAATATACCAGAGCAGCCTTGAAAGATGTAACAATTGCATAGTTTGCAAGAAATCTAAAGATTTTTCCCAAAAAAACCCACACATTGAACAAGACATTTTTGCAGTGATATCCTTTCTGTGAAATTTATGTGTACCAGCAAGGTCATGAAAAAAACCTCTCAAATTTTTCTTAAATCTTTCCCAAGATATAGGTAATGTTATTTGCTGGTGCTGATTTGTACAGATTTGTTTTTAATTTTTAATGCATTTTGTTTAACCTTCAGTTTAATTTTGTGATGATGATGAAGAAGAAGAAGAGGAAGAAGTAGAATTGTTACAGTCAGATATTTGATTGGTGGATGATATTCTGCAATTTGAGCTCTAGCTAAGTTCTTGGGAATTTCAGATGTATCTTTGCAGGATTCTTGCTGTTCCTAGAAACACTGTCTTCTGGACTGTCGGTGTTATTTGTTCAATGCCCAGAATGTCTAGGTGTTTCTTGAGACATCTAGGCATTGCTCCAAGGGCTCCAATGATAACATGCTTATTATTATTATTATTATTATTATTATTATTATTAGTTTTTAGGAGTTTCTCTGTAGAAAAGTTACCAAAGGTAAAAAAGAGTAATATTAGACCATAGACATACTATC
Organism: Gekko japonicus; assembly: GCF_001447785.1. Classification (NCBI taxonomy): domain Eukaryota; kingdom Metazoa; phylum Chordata; class Lepidosauria; order Squamata; family Gekkonidae; genus Gekko; species Gekko japonicus. Next base: position 2,442 of record NW_015173307.1, on the reverse strand, counting down.
ACACAGAAGTCAAGCATCCTTAGTCTAACAAAACTTATTTCAGCACAACCTTTTGTGATTCACAGCTCATTTCTTCAGGTGCATGAAATGTACAATCATTGGGTCTGATCTTGTATACAAAGAGATGGCAGTGTACAACAGGATCCAGTCAAAGGAGTAATCCATCCCTACGGAGTGGGTGCAAGACATTCCCAGCTAACAACAGCAAAGCAGAAAGAGTTTAATGCAAGATGAAATGACACAATGGAACAAATTACCTTCTGCTAAGAGTGGGATATGAAAGATGTTAGCACCTACTGTGCATTAGGAATCCAAGATCCCTTTTAACCCTTGAATTTGTTAATGAACTCTAATTCAGCATTTTCTGGCTGGATCCTAGCTTTGAAGTTCTTTTGAATGAGAACAGTGTCCTTGGGATCACCAACACTAAGTCCCCTCACTGGTTTCTGAATATTTTAATTTTTAATGTCAGATTTGTGTTGATTTATTCTTTCTCATGCCTTTTGCATGTGTTTAGATGAGAGAATGCCTACAGAGTGAGGCTACATGTGTTCATCATGAATAAAGACAAATAAGGCAGTTTGGAGACATTGTTCTGAGGGAGTTCCTATCGCTGTAAAACAAGGCAGTTTTGGAGGCACTACTTTCTGGGAGAACCCATCGATGTGCAGTCCCGACGAAGGGATCAATGACCCATTGAACAATCCAGAGAGTGGGTTGACTGCAGCTCACTATCCATTATTCGTCTCAAGTCTTAAGGACTGGGTTCACTTGCTTTATGGACATTTGTGCTTTTCCAGTTTGGAATTGTGAACTCTTTTCTCCACTTTGGAATTGTGAAGTCTATTCTGGGATTGTAACAATTCTTAACTTGTCTGTGTACTAATTGCTTTGAACAGTATATTTAAATAATAAGAATAGCTTAAATAATAAGAATAGCTTAAGGATTTGAATACTTTGGAGCTTTATTTGATGTTAAGTTTAGCAGATGAGCAAGTTCAATCCTTAGACATGTAGATAAATAGGTTGTGAAATGCATGGTGACTTGCCTGCCTGTTGCAAAGGTAGCGGACATTGCACATGGTCCAAATAGGCTAGTAAACAGTGCTGGAGAGGAGCCAGTGGTCGTGGTACATGTTGGCACCAATGATGTGGGGAAACGTAGTTGTGTGGTCCTGGAGGAAAAATTTGGGCTGCTAGGTAGGAGACTCAAAGCCAGGACCTCCAAGACAGCCTTCTCAGAAGTTCTGCCTATTCCACACACAGGGCCAGTTAGACAGGCAAAAATTAGGAGTCTCAATGCATGGATGAGATAAGAGGGGAGGGGGGAGGGTTTAAATTGGTTAGGCACTTAAAATCAAAAAGGTGGCAGAGCACTTTTTAAACTAAATCCTGGTGGAAAGCCAACAGGAGATGAAATGTCTCTGGTTCAAGATGGCTCATCTCTAAAAGATGAAGGGTTCACTCTTACTGTTCTAGAGGGAAATGAATTAGGAGGGCTGGCCACTGAGAGGGTGACAAACAATATTGACTGCCTGACAAGGTCTAGAGGCCACAGGAAGGTTGCAGGCCTAATGTGTCTGGGGAATTATACATGTTTATATGCAAATGCTAGAAGTGTCCAAGGTAAAATGGGGGAGCTGAAATGCTTAGTGTCAGTGGAGAAAACAGACACTGTGGGCATTTCAAAAACTTGGTGGGATGAGGATAATTAGTGGGATACAGTGATTCCTGGATATAAATGATTTCAGAAGCATAGGGAGGGAAGGGTTGGAGTTGGAATAACTCTGTATGTCAGAGAGGGTATACAGCAATGTTTTCTCTAAATTTTTTTCCTACTGAGTGGAGCAGTTCACATCCTGAGCAGAATATAACTGCTGTGATCTTAAAATGGGCAATGGGCACTGCAAGACCCTGCGTGGCTCCAGACTGCTGCTGAGCGGGGCTTCCTGGGTTAATGAGCGACCACTCATGCACACAGCTTAGAGGGAACACTGGTATGCAGTCCAGTAAAATTGAGAATCTATGAGAAATAGATTCACTTACGAAATGCTATGGGTGGAAATAGTGGGCCCAAAAGGAAGCTTAACACTGGGAGTCTGTTATCGCCTACCAGAACAAAGGATTTAAAAACAGCAAAATAATTAAGGAAAGCAGTTAGATGAAATAACTGTGTCATAATAGGTGGTTTTAACTACCCACACATTGATTGGGTCAATATGTGTTCTATTCAAGAGAAAGAGATTGGGTTTGTAGATACTCTCAATGACTGTGCCATGGAGCAGATACTCACAGAACCTACTGGGTGGAGGTGATCCTGCACTTGATCCTAAGTAATGTTCAAGACCTGGTGAAAGATGTAAACACGATAGCACCAGTTGGGAACAGTGACCATGATATTAAGTTTAGCATGTATGTAAATAAGGAGTTGCCCAAAAAGAT
>NW_015173306.1:38812-39732 GCF_001447785.1 Gekko japonicus | reverse complement strand
TCCCCTGTGCTACTCCCTGCCAGGGATCACGAGCACAGACTCGATGTACAGATCCCTGAAATCAGGCAACTTGGCCCCGAACCAGTTTCATATAATGGCTCTCGGTAGGTTCGAAAAATAAGTTCCACTGTCTGTCTTGGTGATGGTTCAGAAGCCTTGTACGAAATTTGGATATGAAGGACCTGAGCATGTATCCTTTTTGAAACCTGGCCCTGAGGGGCCTGCCTGAGGTCATGCGGAAATGCGACCGGATGTCAGGTAGCCCTGTCATGGATCTGGAATGTGTGTGTGTGGGGTTTCCTCCTCCTCCTCGTTCCAAGCTCTACCCTGTCCAGCCACTGTGTGCTATCTCAGGCTTGACCTTGTAGTTTCCAGCTGCATTTAGTTGGCTGGGAACGCAACGGCTTTTTGCTAAGGTTGCTTGCTTGCTTTGCCACGCATTCGAACTACAACCATTGGCTTCTGCTCACTGGGGGGGAAGTTTAATTTCACTATAAGTCAGAGGCCCTTATACTGAAGGCTATTCCTGACACAAGCTGTATACGTGATCATTAGTACTGGATCCATCAATAAACACTTGTCTTCTTATGAAGCCCTGTGTATCGAGCTCCTCGCCATCTTCTCTCTCAGAAACAGGACAGAAGTTGGAGCCCGTGTCCTTCCCCGCTCCTACAAACTCGCAACCTCACAAAGGAAGACGGGCGGTTTCCTGCCTGGAGTCCCCCCCCACCCCCACCTTAGTTTAGAGCCAAAAAGCAGCAAAGCTCGGAAACGGAGGTGCTGACTTGTCACGTCGCCTGACCGTGAGATGTGAAGCTCCTTTTGTCTGTCTCTTGGGAATAAATTTTTATTGGGCCATTCTTTATATTAAGTGCCTCATCACTGCGCATTCATTTGGTATTCATTGTGATAGCGCTTAG
>NW_015173306.1:34616-37957 GCF_001447785.1 Gekko japonicus | reverse complement strand
CCTACACCCCCATCTCCCAGTTCTTCACGTAGGCCGCCAGGGGAAGGGTGTCCACCTGCAACATGACCAGCAGTCTTGTCTACCCTGAGATGCGATGGGTACACCCAGGGCCGGATTTAGACTTGCTGAGGCCCTAAGCTATACAAAACCCAGAGGCCCCCTACTGTTTTAAATTACATCAGCTGGTCTCAGAAAAAATTAAAATATATACGCCTTTTTAATATTTGAAATCATTTTTTATATTGTATTTTTATTTGAGGCTCCAGCAGATTGCGAGGCCCTAAGCTGTAGCTTATTTAGCTTATGCATAAATCCGGCACTGATTCCATGTCTTAACTGCTCTTTGGGTGAAGAAGGACTTCCTTTTCTCTGAGTTAGTGTGAGCTAGCTCACAGTTTTTTAGCCTGCAGCTCATACATTTTTGTCTCCGCTCAGGAAGGAGGGCTCTAGAGCAAACTAATTTATGCAGTAGCGAAATCACTTGCTCACAACTTTAATGCCAGGAGCTCACAGAGTAGAATTTTTGCTCACAAGACTCCACAGCTTAGAGGGAACATTGAACTTGACCACATATCACATGTAGAAATGCACACGTCTCTTTCTCCATGCAATAATACTGGTATCAGTGTATGTTTTGGTTAACGATGGGCATCCAGCTAGGGATGTGCATTTGGTTCGTCCAAACCGAATGCACCTCCGACTGTGCGACTGAACAACAACAGACACCTTGAACTCAGTGGGTCTTACGTTCTCATTCCTAGGACCTGGCGACAGGTGGCACATGTGCTCTTTGCATCCTGTTCAGGAGTCGCATAACAGTTCAGGCCTAAAACAGCTGCATTGGATCCACTGAAGACCTCTGTCATGTTTGGCACAATTTTTGCCCCACCCTAGCCCACTTTGGCCTCAGGCTCATTTACCTTATTTATGTTATATTTATTAAAACATCTGTATCGCACCCTTCCTTGTCCTTCAAGGCCTCTTACAATCAGAGGTCATTTCGGGGGGGAACGCGGGGGAACGCAGTTCCCCTGGGTGAGGTACGGGGGGCGGGGCACATGACGAAGCCCCGCCCCCTGCTTCCGGCCGCCCCGCTTCCGGCCCTCATTCAGCCAGGAGGAGGCAGGAGAAGAGGGAGGGTAAGTTGCTTCCTCCCTGCCTCTCCCCACCCCTGCCTGCCTGGGGGGACCATTGGGGGCGGGGTGTGTGGCCTTATGACACACTTCCGGTGATGTCAGGGTGTGTGGCATATGCTAATGAGTTATGCTAATGAGTTCCCCTAGCTCTTTTTCTACGAAATGACCCCTGCTTACAATAACAACTCAAACACCCCTAACTAAAACCAAAGCTACAACAGCACCTTGAATTGAATTCTGAAACAGATTGGGAGCCAGTGTATCTTTCTCATAGCGGGCAACGGATGTTCCTGGTGACTAGCTCCTGACAGCAGTTGGGCTGTGTAGTTCTGGACCAGTTTTGGTTTCCAAGTTGTTTTCAAGGGCAGCCCCAGATAGAGCACATTGCAGTAGTCCAGCCATAAGGTTATGGAAGGATGGATCAACATGGCCGAATCAACTGAGTCTCGGTAATGAGAAAGTTGGCGAATCAGATGCAGCTGATAGAAGGCACTCCTGGCCATCATGGCAACCAGTTTTTGAAAGAAGAAGAGGAGGAGGAGTTGGAGGAGATTGGGTTTATACCTCGCCCTTCACTCGCAGTCTCAAAGTGGTTTACAAACTCCTTTCCCTTCCCCTCCCCACAACAGACACCCTGTGAGATAGGCAGGGCTGAGAGAGCTCTTTCCAGAACTGTCCTTTAGAGAACAGCTCTGACAGAACTGTGGCTTGCCCAAGGTCATCCAGCAGCTGCAAGTGGAGGAGTGGGGAATCAAACCCGCTTCTCCCAGATTAGAGTCTATGCACTTAACCATGACACCAAACAAGCTCTTCAAACAGCTAGGCGGGGCCCCTGAGCACTCCCAAGCTCTCAACCTGCCCTGAAAAAGCTGACGTTACTCCATCTAAGAAAAATGGATTTAGTCCATCTAGAATTCCAGCCGTCCCGACAACAGAACCCCATTCTTGTCTGGATTCAGCTTGAGTTTGTTCTTCCTGAGTCACCTGACCACAGCCTGAAAGCACCGGTTCAGAACCCAGGCAGACACATCTGGAGGCTTAGATAATGAAATATAGAGCTGGGTGTCTTCTGTATATGACACAAAGCTCACAAACAGGAACACACACACACAAAGGAGAATGCAAGCACAGAGGGGCACAAAACTCACAAGTGTGGTTCTGTCCATTTCCGCCGAGGTGTTTATTGTTGGACCAGGAAAGAATAATATCAACAACAGCCGCGATGATGAATAATAATTAGCCTTGTGCCATTAGATTTGGGAGGGGGTTGCACAACATCACGAGAGCCAGTTTGGTGTCGTGGTTAAGTGCGCAGACTCTAATCTGGGAGAACCGGGTTTGATTCCCCACTCCTCCACTTGCACCTGTTGGATGACCTTGGGCAAGCCATAGCTCTGATAAGAGCTGTTCTTGAAAAACAGCAGTTTCTGTCAGAGCTCTCTCAGCCCCGCCTACCTCAGAGGGTGTCTGTTGTGGGGAGGGGAAGGGAAAGGAATTCGTAAGCTGCTCTGAGACTCTGAGTGAAGGGCGGGGTATAAATCCAATCTCTTCTTCTTCTTCTTCTTCTTCATCATTGTGGGCAGAAAAGCAGAATAAAAATGGCAAAGATAAAAACAGATGACTAAATAAACACCCAGACCTGGATAGCCTGGGAAAGCCCGATCTCATCAGATCTCAGAAGCTAAGCAGGGTCGACTCTGGCAAGTACTTGGGTGGGAGACCTCCTTGGAATACCAGCAGTTGGGAGGCGGGGGCAGGCTTTATTCAGCCACCTCTCTGAATATCCTCCAGGCCCCCAGTAGGGGTCCGTCACCAGAGGTCGCCACAACGTCCAGGTGCACACACACTCACATGCACACACCCACACACATGCACCTATTTTAAAAATACACCTCCCCCCCCAACGTCTACATAAACTATGCTTAACTGTTGCTCGCTGTGCATGACCCGTGAAAATTGTGGCGGGAGAGAGACAGAAAGCAAGGGGGTGAGCACAAAATCCTGAAAGTTGTGTGAGGACATAAGGACATAAGAGAAGCCATGTTGGATCAGGCCAATGGCCCATCCAGTCCAACACTCTGTGTCACACAGGGGCCAAAGCTAGGGAGCGGTGGCGCAGGCAATACAACGCCTGCTGATAACATCTGTAGCGAACAGCCATAATGACTGTTCGAATCCCCACCGCGGCCGGGTTGAGCCCCCGGC
>NW_015173306.1:27986-34524 GCF_001447785.1 Gekko japonicus | reverse complement strand
GGGCCAATCAGGGCAGGCCTTTGTCTTCGGAACACCCTGGCCGTCAGCCCAGAAAGCCTAATGGGCCTTCCCCTGTGCTACTCCCTGCCAGGGATCATGAGCACAGACTCGATTTACAGATCCCTGAAATCAGGCATCTTGGCCCCGAACCAGTTTCATAGAATGGCTCTCGGTAGGTTCAAAAAATAAGTGCCACTGTCTGTCTCGGTGATGGTTCAGAAGCTTGTACGAAATTTGGATGTGAAGGACCTGAGCATGTGTCCTTTTTGAAACCTGGCCCTGAGGGGCCTGCCTCAGGTCATGCGGAAATGCGACCGGATGTCAGGTAGCCCTGTCATGGATCTGGAATGTGTGTGTGTGGGTTTCCTCCTCCTCCTCGTTCCCAGCTCTACCCTGTCCAGCCACTGTGTGCTATCTCAGGCTTGACCTTGTAGTTTCCAGCTGCATTTAGTTGGCTGGGAACGCAATGGCTTTTTGCTAAGGATGCTTGCTTGCTTTGCCACGCATGCGAACTACAACCATTGGCTTCTGCTCACTGGGGGGGATGTTTAATTTCACTCTAAGTCAGAGGCCCTTATACTGAAGGCTATTCCTGACACAAGCTGTATACGTGATCATTAGTACTGGATCCATCAATAAACACTTATCTTCTTATGAAGCCCAGTAAATCGAGCTCCTCGCCATCTTCTCTCTCAGAAACAGGACAGAAGTTGGAGCCCGTGTCCTTCCCCGCTCCTACAAACTCGCAACCTCACAAAGGAAGACGGGCAGTTTCCTGCCTGGAGTCCCCCCCACCCCCACCTTAGTTTAGAGCCCAAAAGCAGCAAAGCTCGGAAACGGAGGTGCTGACTTGTCACGTCGCCTGACCGTGAGATGTGAAGCTCCTTTTGTCTGTCTCTTGGGAATAAATTTTTATTGGGCCATTCTTTATATTAAGTGCCTCATCACTGTGCATTCATTTGGTATTCATTGTGATAGCACTTAGCAGGATACATTCATCGGGTATTCATGACGGAGCCACAGTCCCTCCCGTAGGTGCTCTGTGGTCTTTTTGCCACCGGACGGAGGGATGCAGACGGGAAACTGCTGAGAGCTGTTTTTTCCTTTAAGCCATTGACTGTTCTTGGAAGAGCCTCTCTGAACACTAATCTCCCAGATGTGACCCCCCTTTTGGCTGGCTTTCTTTTGAAGAGATAAAAGGAAATACTTCTTCACCCAAAGAGCGATTAACACATGGAATTCAGTGCCACAGGAAGTGGTGGCAACTACAAGCACAGACGGCTTCAAGAGGACATTAAACATCTGGAGCAAAAGTCCATCAGTGGCTATTGCTGCTTAATCAGGCCAGCGGCTCATCCAGTCACACAGTGGCTAAAACCTAGGTGCCATCAGGAGGTCCACCAGTGGGGCCAGAACTCCAGAAGCCCTCCCACTGTGGCCCCCCAAGCACCAAGAATGCAGAGCATCACTGCCCCAGACATGAGAACATAAGAGAAGCCATGCTGGATCAGGCCAATGGCCCATCCAGTCCAACTCTCTTTGTCACACAATGGCTAAAACCCAGGGGCCATCAGGAGGTCCACCAGCAGGGCCAGAACTTCAGAAACCCTCCCACTGTTGCCCCCCCAAGCACCAAGAATACAGAGCATCACTGCCCCAGACATAAGAATGTAAGAGAAGCCAATGTTGGATCAGGCCAATGGCCCATCCAGTCCAACACTCTTTGTCACACAATGGCCAAAACCCAGGGGCCATCAGGAGGTCCACCAGCAGGGCCAGAACTTCAGAAACCCTCCCACTGTTGCCCCCCCCAGGCACTAAGAATACCGAGCATCACTGCCCCAGACAGAGTGTTAATAGCCATTCATGGACCTCTGCTCTTAAGAACATAAGAGGAGCCATGTTGGATCAGGCCAATGGCCCATCCAGTCCAACACTCTTTGTCACACAATGGCCAAAACCCAGGGGCCATCAGGAGGTCCACCAGCAGGGCCAGAACTCCAGAAGCCCTCCCACTGTGGCCCCCTCCCCAAGCACAAAGAACACAGATCATCACTGCCCCCCCCCCACAAAGTGTTCCATCTGGACCTTGTGGCTAAGAGCCAGTGATGGACCTCTTTTCCATATGTTTCTCCAGTCCCCTCTTGAAGCTATGACTGTAGCCACCACCACTTCCTGCAAGCAGTGAATTCCATGCAGGTCCGAAAGCATCAGGTGCCAAAATCGGTGAACACTACCCCCTCCCTTGTTCTTTGTGACTGTAACGGTGCTGAACTGTGAAATGGGCACCCAAGTGAGAGTGAGGGTATTAATTGACTCAGGGTGTGCTAGAGACTTAATACTAAGCCTCCACAGCTTAGAGGGGAGCATTGATTATAAGGTTGCCAACTCAAGGCTAGGGAAGTCCGGGAGATTTGGGAGAGGAGGCTGGGTATTGCGGGGCCTTGGAGGGAGAGAGACTTGGGGCACGATGCCACAGAGTTCATCTTCCAAAGCCGCCATTGTCCCCAGGGGATCTGATCTGTGTCGTCTGGAGATCAGGTGTCATGTCAGGAAATCTCCACGCCCCACCTGGAGGTTGGCAACTTTAGATGGGTCCAACCTCTGGAATGGATCTAATGACCCTGGGAGATTTGGAAGCGGTGTGGGGCGTATGCCTTTGTGGCACAGAGCATGAGCCTGATTGGCCAGAGAGCAGGCTGCCACCAGGTGTCTTGGCAGGGGGGACGCAGAGGGGGGAGCTCTGCAACTGACCTGGCTGCTTCTTGCTCTGACTGAGGGCTGCTGGGAGCAGGGGGTGGGGCTTGTTGCATGTGCCCGCCCCCTGGGCTCTTTACTGCCGGAGCTTCACTCCTGTGCGCTCCTGCAGGAAACAACCCCTGCTTGTGAGTATGTTGTCCCACTGTACAGATGAATTCCAAAAAGGCAACTGCGATATGCAAGCAATACATCAGCTAGGGATTTCAGATTTGAAGGATTATAGGCACTGTTCCCTCTAAGCTGTTAGTGTGAGCTAGCTCACAGTTTTTTACCCTCCAGCTCACAGATCTTTGTCTTTGCTCAGGAAGGATGGCTCCAGAGCAAACTAATTAATGCAGGAGCCAAGTTGCTTGCTCACAACTTTAATGCCAGTCGCTCCCAAAGTAGAATGTTTTGCTCACGAGACTCCACCGCTTAGAGGGTGCATTGCTTGGAAGCAGTGTTCCCTCTTAAGCTGAGTTTGCGTGAGCTAGCTCACAGTTTTTGAGCCACCGTCTCCGCTCAGGAAGGAGGGCTCCAGAGCAAACTAATCTATGCAGGAGCCAAATCGCTCGCTCACCACTTTAATGCCAGCAGCTCACAAAGTAGAATTATTGCTCCCAAGACTCCACAGCTTAGAGGGGAGCATTGATTATAAGGTTGCCAACTCAAGGTTAGGCAATTCCTGGAGATTTGGGAGAGGAGGCTGGGTATTGCGGGGCCTTGGGAGGAGAGAGACTTGGGGCATAATGCCATAGAGTTCATCTTCCAAAGCCACTATTGTCTCCAGGGGAACTGCTTTGTGTCGTCTGGAGATCAGGTGTCATGTCAGGAGATCTCCAGGCCCTACCTGGAGGTTGGCAACTCTAGATGGGCCCAACCTCTGGAATGGATCCAATGACACGGGGAGATTTGGAAGCGCTGTGGGGCGTATGCCTTTGTGGCACAGAGCATGAGCCTGATTGGTCAAAGAGCAGGCTGTCACCAGGTGTCTTGGCAGGGGGAACGCAGAGAGTTCCCAGGCCCCCCTCCCCTCCTTCTCTCACCACCAGGCACTGACGCCCACCTTCCTTCCCACCCCCTACTTGCCTCCCACCTGCTCGTGCGTCCTTCCCTCGTCCGCTCCTCAGCCCTCCCAGCGCCTGTTCTCCCAGCTGCCTGCGGGCCTTTCCCAGTTTGGTGTGATGGTTAAATGCGCGGACTCTAATCTGGGCGAACCGGGTTTGATTCCCCACTCGTACACACGCAACTGCTGGATGACCTGGGGCAAGCCGTAGTTCTGTCAGAGCTGTTCTCTCAAGATCAGTTCTGGAAAGAGCTCTCTCAGCCCCGCCTACCTCACAGGCAGGGCTATTTTTGGGCAGGAACGCACAGGAACAGAGTTCCAGCTGGCTCTCAAGTTGGCCACACCCAGCAGGACCTCATTAGCATAATAGGCCACACCCAACAGCAGAAACTCATTAGAATTGGCTACATTAGGGGTGTGTGGCCTAACATGCAAAGGAGTTCCTGCAACACGAAATCTCATTGAGTCTTTAAGGTGGCTCAAGACTCTTGTTTTATCTTAGCCTCCAGCTGCACCCCTGCTCTTGCATGCCACCTGCCCCTAATACAGGAGGAAGACGAAGAGGAAGAGATTGGATTTATACGCCGCCCTTCACTACCCAAGGGAGTCTCCTTTCCCTTCCCCTTGTGCTGGTCCTTGTGCTGTGGTGGTAGCTGCTGCCAAATTAACATTATTATTATTATTATTATTATTATTTAAAAAATCTTCCTAGCCAATCAGAGCCTAACAATCCCTTCTCAACGCAGAGCATTTATGCTGGCCACATTCAATGTATTTCCCTCGGCCGTGGTCACAGGCAGATATATGGGTATCCCCTATGAGGCAAGATTCTGCCGATGTCTCTGCAAAGAACCTGACTCTGTTCAGCAGATCCTTTTAAACTGCCCGCTGCTTACTCAGCTGCGCTCACACTTGATTAGTCCCCTCCTTCAACACTCGAAGGCTACGACCAATAGAGGTATTGAATTTTTGCTAGCAGACAAAAACTCCAAAGTTGCTGAGCAGGCGGCAGAGTTCCTGGCAAATATACTCAGGGACCAAGGCAAAGAGGAAAGAAAAGAAGGAAGGAGGCGGAGGGATAAGGAGAGTGAGACAAGGGAGAGAGATAGTTGCGGATAGTTAAGCTTCTTACTGTAACCGTTTTAATTACTCGAGATTACTGTTCCGAGCTTTTATCACTTTGCCCCATTATTACTATGATATACAATGATACAAATCACTGTACTTTGATAGCTTTTGTTTGTCAGCATATGGGCTGATCTGCACTGCTATCTTTTCTTTTAAAGCTGTTGTTATGCCAATAAAGGTTATTGGAAATTGGAATTGGGTATTTCTGGCCACTGTGTGACACAGAGTGTTGGACTGGATGGGCCATTGGCCTGATCCAACATTGGCATCTCTTATGTTCTTATGTTCTTATGTAAGGCAACATGGCAGCCATGGGCACAACTTTGCCCCCCCCCCGGATTAATGACCACCTGAACCTGGTCCAGCCCACTAACTATGGCTAGTCTATTAAACAAAGGTCTGAAACCATGACGTTTTCTGCAGACGGGTCTCCCTGCTCCTGCATTTGTATTCCTCTGCTGCTTCCTTTCATTTCTGCAGAGGTATTTGCAGTCCGAGGAGCAAAAAATGCAGTTTGCTCCCTCTTGTGGTGCAGCAAGGGAATTCCCAGAAACATGGAAGCCTGATGCTGCACCGCAAGAGAGGAGGAACTGCGTTTTTGCACCTCGGACTGCAAATACCTCTGCGGAAATGAGTGAAAGAGGCGGAGGAATACAAATGCAGGAGCGGGGAGACCTGTTTGTGCGAAAAACGTCCATGGTTCGAAGTGGGTTTATTAAGCACCAGTAGCTTTAACTTCTGGTTTTGCATAAAGCATGGATTCAGCCCTCCTGGGTTAATTTTCAGGCTCATTCTCCGGCACTGTACTCCTTAGCTGCAGTCGAGGTTTTGCGTGATCGCCTGCGATGGCTTCACAAACTCAGCATAGTGAAAACAAACTGTTGAGTTCATAGCACGTCCAGATAGGCATTGTGTTCCTTTTTAGAAGCCTGGAGAGGCTTCAGTCTTGGGTAAAGAACTGTGTGCCATAAATGGTTTATTCTCAGGAGCGCGACGGGTGCTGTTGAAAATAATTCCCACTGACTTCTCTTATGGTGTTCTATTCCAGGAGCACGATGTAAAATTTGATGATCACGGAATGATGGTGCTGGGCTGTGGACCGTATCACATTGGTAAATCTTCCTTATTGCTCTTCGGTTTCCCCCTGCCAAGAGGCTCTTTGGAAAGTCATTTCTTTTGCGCCCTCTTCTACAGGAAGGCTCGACGTTCTGTGGAATTCTACACAGGAATCTAGAGCATTGCATCCAGATCTGATTAGAGAGCCAGTTTGATGTAGTGGTTAGGAGCGTGGACTCTAATCTGGGAGAACCGGGTTTGATTCCCCACTCTTCTACATGCAGCTGCCGGCGTGACCTTGGGTCACTTACAAGTTCTTTCAGAGCTGTTGAAAGAGCTCTCTCAGCCCCACCACTGTCTGTTGTGGGGAGGGGAAGGGAAAGGAGTCTGTAAGCCACTCTGAGACACCTTTGGGTAGTGAAAGGCTGGGTATAAATCCAATCTCCTCTTCTTCTTCTAATCTGGGAGAACCGGGTTTGATTCCCCACTCCTCCACATGTACCTGCTAGGTGACCTTCGGCAAGCCATATTTCTGGCACAGCTGTCCTT
>NW_015173306.1:0-27962 GCF_001447785.1 Gekko japonicus | reverse complement strand
TGCTAAGTGGGCCAAGCTCTGACCTGGATAGCCCAGGCTAGCCCGGTGTCGTCAGATTTCAGAAGCTAAGCAGGGTCGGCCCTGGTTAGAACTTGGATGGGAGACCTCCAAGGTACCTCGGGATTGCTACACAGAAGCAGACGAGGGCAAACCACCTCTGTATGCCTTTGGCCCTGACCTGGATGGCCCAGGCTAGCCATCATCAGATCTCGGAAGCTAAGCAGACTCGGCCCCGGTTAGTACTTGTGTGGGAGACCAGACCACCTCGGAAGCCCAGGGTGGCTATGCAGAGGCAGGCAATGGCCAACCACCTCTGAACATCTCTTGCCCTGACCTGAATGGCCCAGGCTAGCCCGATCCCATCAGGTCTCGGAAGCTAAGCAGGGTCAGCCCTGGTTAGTCCTTGGATGGGAGACCACCAAGGAAGCCCAGGGTCGCAACGCAGAGGCAGGAAATGGCAACCCGCCTCTGCTCATCTCTTGCCTGTGGGGTCCCCACGAGTCAGCGGCACCATGATGGCACTTTCCACCACCCCTTGAGGCCAAGGGGTTCCTCTTCCCACCCTCCCAGTCCTTGAGAACAAATCCTTCACCTTGAATGTGGTCCGTCATTTCTGCCGATACATGCTGCGTACCGTTACCGCCTCCACTCAGAGCGTTACTGCTTAATTGAGGTCTGAAACCAGGTTTAGAAGGGGGTGCATGAAGGCGCCCTTTTGGTTTGTTATCTTTTGTGTACCGTTCCCTCTAAGCTGAGTTAGTGTGAGCTAGCTCACAGTGTTTTAGCCTCCAGCTCACACATTTTTGTCTTTGCTCAGGAAGGAGGGCTCCAGAGCAAACTAATTTATGCAGTAGCCAAATCATCTGCTCACAACTTTAGTGCCAGTAGCTCACAAAGTAGAATTTTTGCTCACAAGACTCCACAGCTTAGAGGGAACATTGTTGTTCTGAACCTTTCTGCTCAGCCCATTTCCACTCCTGGGCTTCCTTATTTGTTAGTTTATTTCATGCCTCCCACCCTCCCAGTCCTTGAGAACAAATCCCCCACCTTGAACATGGTCCATCACTTCTGCCGATACATGCTGTGTACCGTTACCGCCTCCACTCAGAGCCTTACCGCTTAATCGAGGTCTGAAACCAGGTTTAAAAGGGGGTGTATGCAGGTGCCCTTTTGGTTTGTTCTCTTTTGTGTGGTGTCGTTCTGAACCTTTCTGCTCGGCCCGTTTCCACTCCTGGGCTTCTTTATTTGTTAGTGTATTTCATGCCGCTTACACGCAATTTATGTGCACTTATGTGTTGGGGGAAGGGGCATCTGTTTATGGAGAAAAGTTGCTGCAAGGAAAGAGGAAATGCCACTGGACATCAAGACGGGCGTGCCTCCTTATTTGCGCGGGGGAGAGAACGAGGGGCCGTTCGAGTCCAACCAGCGTGGGCGAGGAATGCGAAAGCATCCCTACTCTCCACCGCGAAACCTTACTTATCTTTTAGCCGTTGTTGGGGAAAGACATTTCCTCGGAGTGGTTCCCGGCCAGACCGATGAACTGCTAAGCCAGACCCATCATTCTATGAAAGAACTACTCAGTGGGCCCATTAACCCCCCTCTCTGGGCAGCGGCACGGTTATAGCCGAGAGCCATTCCTCCTAATAAGATGTTTGTACAACTCTTCACTAACTGCCAGTGCCCGTGATATGGTCGAAAGCCTCTTGGCTTATGTGTGGGCAATTAGATTCCCTGCCCTGACCTTGACACCTACTATTGTTTTTAAAGCCGCCCGCACGGACGATGTGTCCTTTTAAAGCTTGGCCTGTCTCTGTTCTCCCCGTGGGCAGGCAGCAGCGTAGAGTTCGACTGGTGCGCCGTGTCTTGCATCCGCACCTTGCGCCAGCTCTGCAGGAAGACCGTGGTGGTGAACTGCAACCCGGAGACAGTGAGCACGGATTTCGACGAGTGCGACAGGCTCTACTTTGAGGAGCTGTCGTTGGAGAGGATCCTGGACATCTACCAGCAGGAGGTAAGGGGGAATCTAAAACAGCCTTGCGGGGGAGACCTCCTAGAGCAAGGAAAGTCAACTCCACTGCCTTTTTTTGGCTGGCGGCCTCCTCACACTGCCCGTTTGGATCCTGGCAGAAATGTCGCGCAGAGCATCGCTGTCCCGAGCAGCCTGCTCCGTAATGAATGCCAGAATAATAGAGAATTATTTTTTTCCAAAGGTGACATACTGCACAATATTTACAAGCCAATTTAATTTATTTTCACAGTTATTTATGGCTCCAATTGCCTTGCCCTTGCCAAGCGGCGTTTTAACCTGTGGTTGCGAAGGCAATTACACACATGCTTAATTTTATGCACGGGGACAGTGCGGCTGGAGCCAACGCCATTTTTCAAATGCTAAACATAGACTTAAGGACATTCAGGAGGGGGCAAGGGTCTTTGTGGAGACAGGGCCTTGTGTGAAGTCGCCCTGGCCGGTTGGTAGCAATCTTCGAAGATCCCTGTGAAGCTGGCCCCTCACCCCCTTTGTCCTGCAAAATGCCAACAAAGCAACGTTGATTTGCTATGTTGTCACTAACATCTTGACTCCCAAGTCCCACCTGTTTATTTATTTAGTTAGATTTATATGCTGCAACCTGCAAATGGGGCTTGGGGCAGCTGTTGTGCTGATAAATGCGATTGAGTCGCAGCTGACGGCTACAAGCATGGTGGTTACAAGCATGGACAGCTTCAAGAGGGAATTAGATAAGCATCTGGAGCAGCGGTCCATCCGTGGCTATTAGCCACAGGGTATAGATAGCAACTCTCGGTCTGGGGCAAGTGATGCTCTGCGTTCTTGGTGCTCAGGGGGGAGGCAACAGTGGGAGGGCTTCTGGAGTTCTGGCCCCACTGCAGGCCCTCCTGATGGCACCTGGTATTTTTGGCCACTGTGTGACACAGAAGAGTGTTGGACTGGATGGGCCATTGGCCTGATCCATCATGGGCTTCTCTTATGTTCTTATGACTTACGGTGACTAGAGATGGGGATGGACAGGGAAAATGAGGTTCGATTCATGGTTTGCAGTGTGTCTGTGTTGTGAACCATGAACTGTCATGAACTTTTAGGGGCCAAACAAACTGTTTCAGGTTGTGACCTGGTAGAACATGCTCCCCCCCGCATGCTAGAGACACCAAACTCACAGGGGATCTCTGGCTGACTCTCCTCTATCGGCCTTCCAAATTTGGTGAGGATTGGATTTATGGGGTCTGACTTACAGCCCCCCCCCCAAGGTGCCCCCAGGAATGTGCTTTCTGGGGAAATGACCACCTGTCATTTCCCCAGAAAGCCCCTTCCTGGGGGCACCTTCTTGGGAGGGGATGTAACTCAGACCCCATAAATACAATCCTCACCAAACTTGAAGGGCAGGTAGAGGAGGGTCAGCCAGAGAACCTCTGGGAGTTTGGTTTCTCTAGCATGCACAGGATCTGTTCTATATACTCCTAAACCCCCCCTAAACCTGCACCTGTCAAAATGTCTCATTGACTGGCACGAACCTCCACGAATGCATGAAAGTACGTGCCAGTTGACCTGCCACTAACGTCACTTTGCGAACGACCAACTGGCCAAAGTTCGTCACAAACGTTAGTTCATGAGCCGGTTCACGCCCATCCCTAACAGCGACTCGGTAGGCTTTTCAAGGGAAGAGACGTTCAGAGGTGGTTGGCCTTTGCCTGCCTCTGCGTTGCAATCCTGGACTTCGTTTGTGGTCTCCCATCCGGCCGACCCTGCTCAGCTTCTGAGATCTGATGAGATCGGGCTAGCCTGGGGTTGTCTCCCTGGCGTAAACTCAGGTGAGGAAAAGGCAACAAACAACGAACACTGTGACACGAGTGACTGGAACATTTAGTAAAGATCATGCTGTATAATGGATCACACTTTACAAAATTACAAGGAAAAGTCCTCCATTCTCAATTACAAGGAAAGTCCATCATACTCAATGAGCATTCGGATATTTTGCCAGCCACATTTAAAATTGAAGGCTTCTAGCCAGAAGTAAGGCGCTCCGGTGGCTCAGGTGGTTAAGATGCTGAACTGCAGGCTGTGGAAGGTCGGTAGTTCAGCAGTTCGAGACCCGGGTGCCGCATGACGGAGTGAGCTCCCATCTCTGGTTCCAGCTCCTGCCAACCTAGCAGTTCGAAAGCAAGAAATTGCAAGTAGATAAATAGGTTCCACTTTGGTGGGAAGGTCACAGCGTTCCGTGCGCCTTGGTGTTTAGTCATGCCGGCCACATGACCACGGAAACGTCTTTGGACAGCGCTGGCTCTTCGGCTTTGAAACGGAGATGAGCACTGCAACCCTAGAGTCGGATTCGACTAGCTTTCAAGCAAGGGAACCTTTACCTTTATCTTTTTAGCCAGAAGAAAAGAGGACTGGTGCTACTAGTATAAATATTTTTACAGTGTTTTCATGGAGAGCTTTTCAGCCAGCATGATATTGGAGGCTTGTGCACCTAGTTAAAGAGGCGAGACTGGCTTGCTCCTAATACTAACACTCGAAATGGAACCAGAAGATAAAGTGCAGGAAATAAAAAAGTTAAGCATTGGTTTGCTCCTACCAGACATTGAACTGTATCAAGAGGCTGATACCTTGCCATACAATAGGATTACTCCTGAGGAAGATGGAGATGAAATGAGTTTATATCCGGGTCCTTGTTGAGTCTGATGGACTTTCCTTGTAATTGAGTATGGTGGACTTTCCTTGTAATTGAGTATGGTGGACTTTCCTTGTAATTTTGTAAAGTTTTATTGAGAGTATGGTGGACTTTTCCTTGTAATTTTGTAAAGTTTGATCCATTATACAACATGATCTTTACTAAATATTCCATTCACTCATGTCACAGTGTTTGTTGTATTTTCCCCATGGATACCTGTGACCCCTGTTGGTTTTTTCTGCGTAAACTCAGATGAGCCGGATCTCATTAACACTGCTGTCCAGTTGGGTGTTTGTCCTTAGAAAAACCAGGTGGGAAGCCCCCAAGTTTGGCAGCATGAACTAGTTTCAGGCTCGATATAATCCTTGGAAGGTTGTGCTTTCTGGCAGGCCTTCTCCAATTTGACATCTGCGGCGGGTGGCCGGGAGTTCTTGGAATTCCACCAAGCCTGTTTGTCATCCTTAGCGATAACCTTGGAGATTCATCATGGAGTGTGTGTGAACCAAATCCTTTTTGGGGATGATGCCCAGATACCTCAGTGAGACCAGAGACATGGATCGCATCCTAATGGGCCAAGGCTCCACAGCTGATTGAGGAAAAGAAGGCTGCTTTGGAACTTCTTTTCAAAAAGTACCTACCCAGCTGAGTCCCGTCAACTATGATAGCAAGTTGGGGTAGGACTAGGAAAGAGAGGGGAGGGGAGGAGAGTCATGTCTAGGGAACCATGAACCAAACCACAAACCAATACCAACCTGGAGGTTGGTTCGTGAACTGAACCAGTTCGTAGTGGTTCGTGACCCCTGCTTTCTGTTCCCCACTGTTTTTTTTGCAGGGAGCAGAAAGCAGGGATTTCCCCGTGAAAAGCAGCAGGGAGCAGGAAAGCAGGGGTTTAAATGGCTTGGAGCTATTTAAACCCCTGCTTTCTGCTTGTGAAAAAACAGCTGATTGGTGGGGAGCAGAAAGCAGGGGTTTAAATGGCTCAGAGCCTTTTAAACCCCGGCTTTCTGCTCTTCACGAACTGGCACGAACCACCTTAAAATTCTTGGAAGTTCGTGGCGGCTCTTCAGTTTGCAAACTTTGGTTCATGAAGCACGAACCAGCCAAAACTCATAACAAACTTACATTCGTGAGCTGCTTCATGCCCATCCCTACTTCTCTCACAATGTGTTTAACTGGGATCTTGGGCAGGGCTTCTCAGTCAGGAGGGAGTGGGCATGAAGACTGTCCATGAAGACTGTCTTTTCAGAGGACTGAAAGGGCTGCTGCCAAAAGAAATGGAAAAGCCCTCCATGTAAGCAGAAGCAATGTCACACTTCTCTGGGGCCAAGCCTTTGTCTCATCCTTGATTGTAGTTGTGCCAAGAGGTGCATAGTTAGGTCATGAACGGAGGAGGAGCCATTGCTCAGTGGAAGAGCCTCTGCTTGGCATGCAGAAGGTCCCATGTTCAATCCCCGGCATCTCCAGCTAAAAGGACCAGGCAGTAGGTGATGGGAAAGACCTCCGCCTGAGACCCTGGAGACATGTAAAGTGGGACTGTGGCTCAGTAGCAGAGCCTCTGCTTGGCATGCAGAAGGTCCCAGGTTCAATCCCCGGCATCTACAGTTGAAAGGACCAGGCAGTAGGTGGTGGGAAAGACCTCTGCCTGAGACCCTGGAGAGCTGCAAAGAGGGGCTGTGACTCAGTGGCAGAGCCTCTGCTAGGCATGCAGAAGGTCCCAGGTTCAATCCCCGGCATCTCCAGCTAAAAGGACCAGGCAGTAGGTGGTGGGAAAGACCTCTGCCTGAGACCCTGGAGAGCTGTCAAGAGGGGCTGTGGCTCAGTGGTAGAACCTCTGCTTGGCATGCAGAAGGTCCCGGGTTCAATCCCCAGCATCGCCTGTTAAAAGGACCAGGCAGGAGATGAAGTGAAAGACCTCTGCCTGAGACCCTGGAGAGCTGTCAAGTGGGGCCGTGGCTCAGTGGAAGAGCCTCTGCTAGGTATGCAGAAGGTCCCAGGTTCAGTCCCCAGAGGCATCTCCAGTTAAAAGGACCAGGCAGGAGGCGATGGGGAAGACCTGAATCTGAGACCCTGGAGAGCGGCTGCCAGTCTGAGTAGACAAGACTGACCTTGATGGACCGAGGGTCTGATTCACTGGAAGGCACTCAATGTGTGTTCATGTGTGTCGACTGCTGGATTTGTTTTTGGTCTCACTGTTTGTTCTCTTGTCCCCTCTAGGCGTGTGATGGCTGCATCATCTCTGTGGGAGGGCAGATCCCAAATAATCTGGCAGTTCCCCTTTACAAGAATGGGGTGAAAATCATGGGCACCGACCCCGTGCAGATCGACCGAGCCGAGGACCGCTCCGTCTTCTCGGCTGTTCTCGATGAGCTGCAGGTGGCTCAGGCGCCCTGGAGAGCAGTGGATTCTTTGGTCTGTAGAAACACACACACACTTGAAACTGACTGTTCACCACTGTTTCCCGTCGTTTTCAGAAGCCAGTTCATAAGGCAGTTTCATAGCGTTCCATGAAGGCAAAGGAACTTCTGTCCTGAAGAAGCAAGCAACATCTAAGTTTCACAGAAGCAGTCAATCAGTATTTGGGTGCACCCCTTCAGACTGTGCTACTCACACATGAATGTGAACACATGAAGCTGCCTTGAGAGCCAGTTTGGTGTCGTGGTTAAGTGCGCGGACTCTAATCTGGGAGAACCGGGTTTGATTCCCCACCCCTCCACTTGCAGCTGCCCGTGTGACCTTGGGTCAGTCACAAGTTTTCTCAGAGCTGTTCTCTCAAGAGCAGTCCTCGAAAGAGCTCTCTCAGCCCCACTTACCTCACAGGGTGTCTGTTGTGGGGAGGGGAAGGGAAAGGAGATTATAAGATGCTCTGAGACTCTGAGTGAAGGGCGGGGTATAAATCCCATCTCCTCCTCCTCCTTCTTCATCAGACCCTTGGTCCATCAAAGTCAGTCTTGTCTACTGAGACTGGCAGCGGCTCTCCAGGGTCTCGGGCGGAGGTCTTTCACATCACCTCCTGCCCGGTCCTTTAACTGGAGATGCCTGGGATTGAACCTGGAGCCTTCTGCATGCCAAGCAGATGCTCAGCCACTGGACCACAGCCCCTCCCACACAACTGAGTCTTCCAGTCAAAAGCAAAGATCTTGGGAAACGTGCATGCCAGGAAGGAGGGGAGGTTGCGAGCCAGTGTGGAAGAGGAGTGTTGGGCTACAATCTGGGATACCCGGGTTTCAGGCTCTGCCATGGCAGGTGGCTGGGTGACCTTGAGCCAGTCACACACTCTCAGCCAAGCCTACGAGTGCCAGCATGGTGTAGTGGCTAAGAGTGGCGGACTCCAATCTGGAGAACCAGGTTCAATTCCGCACTCCTTGTCATGTAGCCAGCTGGGTGACCTTGGGTTGGTCACAGCTCTTTCAGACATCTCTCTGCCCCCAAAATAAGTCTAGGTCACCCCCTAGTGGTGCAAAATGCTAAAAGAGCTAGAACTTGAGGTTGTCAGGCAGTCTTTGGATCTCTTGGCTATACTACACACAATACCATAGAATAATAATAATTTATTAATTATTAGCCAAACGTACCCCACAAAGTACTTGTGAGGGTAAAATGGAGGACAGGGTAAAAACAAAAACCAGTTGGTGTCCCCATTGGTATCTAGTTTTTCGTGCAGAGGGAATTTTTGTACGGGGGAGTCAGCCAGTCATGTGAGCCCCCCGACCCCCAGGTCAGACATGGTACAGCAGCCCAATGACAGGCTGACTACCCCGTAGAATGCCATCCTACACAGAGTTACACCCTCCTCAGCCCATGGCCGTCAGTGGACTTACAAGAGTGCAGTTTTTCTGCTGAGGGTGGCACAGTAGGTCTTAAGCAGCAAATTGGGTTCTAGACACACCCCTTGGCTTGGAGTGTTTGAGGAACGTCTTGGATTTTGTGCATCCCAGATGTTCGGAGATCTTCATGGAGGTCTATCAGTGGCTACTGGCCATGGTGGCTGAGGGGAACCTCCACATCCAGAAGCACTAAGCTTCTGAATCCCAGAGCCAGGAGGCAACATCAGGAGAAGGTCTCGGCTTCTGTGCCCTGTTGTTGGCCAGCCAGAGGAGCTGGTTGGCCACTATGTGAGACAGGATGTTGGGCTAGATGGACTTTTGGTCTGATCTAATATGGCTCTTCTGTTGTTCTTATGAAGGTCTCAGACTCTGTGCCCTGTTGTTGTACCTCCAGAGGAACTAGTTGGCCACTGTGTGAGGCAGGATGCTGGACTAGATGGACCTCTGGTCTGATCCAGCCATCTAGAGTGGCTGTATTGCAGTCACTGCGGCTCACATAGGCTTCTATGTCAGATCAACACAGTATATTAAGCAAAACTTCCGCGACCTTGAGAGCCAGTTTGGCGTAGCGCTCAGGAGGGCGGACGTTAATCTGGGCGAACCGGGTTTCATTCCCCACTCCTCCACATGCAGCTGCTGGTGTGACCTTGGGTCAGTCACAAGTTCTCGCAGAGCTGTTCTTTCAGGAGCAGTCCTTGAAAGTGCTCTCTCAGCCCCGCCTGCCTCAAATGGTGTCTGTTGTGGGGAGGGGAAGGGAAAGGAGATTTTAAGTCGCTCTGAGACTCCTTCGGGTAGTGAAGGGTGTGGGGTACATATCCAATCTCCTCTTCTTGTTCTTTGCAAGACTTCTTAACAAACAAGTTGTGTGACATGGAAAGATTTCTCATTCCAGCAGGATAGCTAGTCACACACACCCCTCAGAAAAACCTAACATGAAAACAAAAGAAGTAAGTGATTGATATGGGCAGGCAGAGAATGAATACACATTTTGCTTCTAAAGATGGTGAAATACCTAGGAGTTCTCCCCGTGTAAGCAAAACCTTTCCCTTTCCCTTCTAGGAAGACGCTGTTGCATTTGCAGACTTGATTGGCTATCCGTGTTTGCTGAGACCTTCCTATGTTTTAAGGTGAGTCATTTCTGCCCGATGCAAAGAAATGAAGAATGAGAAATTCAGCCCAGTGCCAGAAATCACACCATTTGCAGGCTTCACAACTGCACTCCTGATGGATGCAGACAGAGTCCGAAACAAGGTGTTCATTGTGTTCCACGTTCAGGTACTGAGCCCACTGACGTCCCTCCCCATTTAGTGTCTGGTATCCCATCACGTAAGGGGCTGCGGTGGCTCAAGTGGTTAGGATGCTGAACTGCAGAATGGAAGGTCGGTACTTCGGCAGTTCGAGACCCAGGTGCCGCGTGACAGAGTGAGCTCCCGTCTCTGGCCCCAGCTCCTGCCAACTGAGCAGTTCGAAAGCAAGAAACTGCAAGTAGATAAATAGGTACCGCTTCGGTGGGAAGGTAACAGCGATCCGTGCGCCTCGGCGTCCAGTCATGTGGAAATGTCTTCGGACAGCGCTGGCTCTAGAGTCGGATTTGACTGGCTTTTGAGCAAGGGAAACCTTTACCTTTACCGTATCCCCTCACGGACATGCCCACCATGCAGTGCACACCCAGAGTGATGAGTCAGGGAAGAGAAAAGGAAACACTTCCTTACTCAGTGTGGAATTAGATTATCCAGCTCAGTGCTGGTGGAAGTTGTGATGGCGACAAGCACAGATGGCTTTAGAAGGGAGTTAGGCAAGATTCTTAGAGGAGAGGTTCGTCACTGACTACTAGCGATGGTGACTCAAGGGATCCGCCAAATCCAAAGGCAGTCAAGAAGAAGAGTTGCAGAAGAGTTGGTTGTTATACCCCACTTTTCTCTTCCATGAGGCGTCTCAAAGTGGCTCACAATCGCCTTTTTGTCCCCACAACGGGCACCTTGGGAGGCAGGTGGGGCTGAGAGAGTCCTGAGAGAACCGGGACTGGCCCTAGCAGGCTTCATGGGGAGGGGGAGGAGGGGGGAATCAAACCCGGTTCTCCATATGAGAGTCCACTGCTCTTGACCACTAGAACACACTGGGTTTCAGGGTGGGCTGAGAGAGAGAGTGACTGGCCCAAGGTCACCCGGCAAGCTTCACGTGAAGGAGGAGTGGGAAATCAGACCCAGCTCTCCAGATCAGAGTCTTCAGCTCTTAACCGCTGCACCACACTAGGTCTGAGGTCAGAGGGAGTGACTGACCCGAGGTCACCCAGCAGGATTCACCCAGGTCTTTAGAATAGAATCTGCAGCTCTGAACCACAACATCACGCTGGCTGTCAACGGTTGACTCCTGGCACTCAGAGTAGGCAGCATCAGGTGAAGGCCTTGGACTCGACGCCCCCGTTTGCTGGTCTTCCAGGTCAGCTGGTTGGCCACTGTGTGATGTGGAACAGGATGCTGGATTAGATGATCTCCAGCAGGGCACCTCTGAGGTTCTTGACACTGTGTTCAGAGCTTCGAAATGGGCTTTATCTTCGGCATGTGGCCACTAGGCAGGCAACATGGCATCTCCTTCCTTCAGTTTGGTGTCGTGGTTAAGTGCGTGGACTCTAATCTGCGAGAACTGGGTTTGATTCCCGGCTCCTCCACTGGCAGCTGCTGGATGACCTTGGGCAAGCCATAGTTCTCTCAGAGCTGTTCTGCAAAGAGCAGTTCTGGAAAGAGCTCCCTCAGCCCCACCTACCTCACAGGGAGTCTGTTGTGGGGAGAGGAAGGGGAAAGGTGATTGTAAGCCACTTTGTAAAAATGAAGCCAGTTGGGTGACCTTGGGTCAGTCACAAGTCTCTCTCAGGGCTGTTCTCTCGAGCAGTTCTCAAGAGAGCTCTCTCAGCCCCACCTACCTCACAGGGTGTCTGTTGTGGGGAGGGAAAGGGAAAGGAATTTGTCAGCCGCTCTGAGACTCCAAGTGAAGGGCGGGGTATAAATCCAGTCTCCTCCTCCTCCTTCACCACCATAACCCACCCACCATCCAGTGCGGAGGGTTGCTCATTTTCCCAGCTCCCAAATTAGATCCAGCTGAGTTTGCTGGCCCATTCAGTACCTACCGAGGTTGTCCTCCTCTCCTTCAATCTTCTCACTCTCTAACCCAGGCCGGGAGGCCACAGCCCCATATCTGGTGTTTGTGCCCCACAGCTGGCATTCATTGGCCTCCTGCTTCTGAGCATGCAGGTTCCACTCGCTTGCCGGATGTCCTCTTCGTTGATAGAATTGTCCTCCATGAATGTATCTAAACCTCATTTAAGAGCTATCACTGCGGTTCTCTTTCTTAAGCATGTGCATGCGGAGGGGCCGTGGCATGCCGAAGCTTCCAGATTCAATCCTTGGTGCTTGGTGGAGCAACAGTGGGAGGGGTTCCAGAGTTCTGCCCCCACTGGTGGACCCCCTGATGGCCCCTGGGTTCTGGCCACTGTGTGACACAGAGTGATGGACTGGATGGGCCATTGGCCTGATCCTAACATGGCTTCTCTTATGCTCTTGTGAGCAGAAGAGAAGAAGAAGAAGAAAAAGAGGAGGAGGAGGAGGAGATTGGATTTATACCCTGCCCTTCACTACCCAAAGGTGTCTCAGAGCGGCTTAAAAACTCCTTTCCCTTCCCCTCCTCACAACAGACACCCTGGGAGGCAGGCGGGGCTGAGAGAGCTGCTCTTTTTCAAGGACAGCTCTTATCAGAACTGTGGCTTGCCCAAGGTCATCCAGCAGGTGCAAGTGGAGGAGTGGGGAATCAAACCCGGATCTCCCAGATTACAGCCCGCGCACTTAACCACTACACCAAACTGGCTAAGAGATTGGATTTATACCCTGCCCTTCACTTGGAGTCTCAGAGCGGCTTACAATCTCCTTTCCCTTCCCCTCCCCACAACAGACACCCTGTGAGGTCGGTGGGATGGAGAGAGCTCTCTCGAGGACTGCCCCTTGAGAGAACTTGTGACTGACCCAAGGTCACACCAGCAGCTGCATGTGGAGGAGGAGTGGGGAATCAAACCCGTTTCTCCCAGATTAGAGTCTATGCTCCTAGCCCTTACACCAAACTGGCTGTAGGGATGAAACTAGACCTAGGTATGAATCCCCACTCATGCCATGGAAGCTCGCTGGGTGGGCCAGTCACACACTCTTAGCCTAGCCTACCTCGTAGGGTTGTTGTGAGGACAAAAATGGAGGAGAGGAGAAGCATGTAAGCTGCCTTGGGTCCCCACTGGGGAGAAAAAGTGGGTTATAAATGAAGTAAATAAAAAATAGATCAAGATGGGTAGTAGCCGTGTTAGTCTGTCTGTAGCAGCAGAAAAGAGCCAGAGTCCAGGAGCACCTGAAAGACTAACAACGTTTGTGGCAGGGGAGGCGCTTTCGGGAGTCCCTGCCCACTTCTTCAGATAGATCAAGATGGGTAGCCATGTCAGTCTGTCTGTAGCAGGAGAAAAGAGCAAGAGTCCAGGAGCACCTGTAAGACTAACAACATTTGTGACGGGACTAGCTTTCGCGAGCTATCTGAAGAAGTGAGCAGTGATACCCTGCCACAAATTTTGTTAGTCTCTCCGGTGCTCCTGGACTCTTGCTCCTGTCTTTAAGAAATTATAACTTATTCGTGAAGCAGCAGATCCCAGAAAACACACCTGTGGAAACCATCCTGCAAACACAAATGGCATGCGTGTTGCCAGTCCCTTCTTTTCGTACCTGAGAAAGGCAGGGATCCTGGTATTACGTTGACGGTGGCTTCTGGTAATGCACGCTCAGAGAACAATCCTCCGTGCCGCTCTTTTCTGTCGGATGTGTGCTGCGGCAAACGGCTTCTCTTCCAGGACGCGGCTGTCAAATCAAAACAAAGGGGGACTAGAAATGAATTGAATCAGTGCACAGAGATGTTCTAAATACCCCCCTCTCCCGAGCTTAATGTGGCGAAGTGCTTATTCACAGCCGAGAGACTAGGAAGAGGGGAACGTATTGACTGAGCACAGTTCGCTCGTGTAAATGGAAACGGAATTGAAGCCTGATAATAATAAGGGAAGCTGAAAGATGCAACTCTGACATTGAATGGAGCAGAGATGACATTTATCCCAGAAAAACAAGCTCTCTGACATAATGTAGCCGTGAATAGAAGTGCAAAAGGCCTTCGCGGTGTAATTAATTGAGGCTTTTCATTAAGTGCTTCATTTAAAATCCCATTGCATTGGGCTTTTTTCCTAAGAATCTTACTCCAGCAGTGCAAAGTTCTGTGTACTTAAATTATTTAGGAAGAGAACCTTGTACCAAAAGATGTATGCTCTTCTTTCGAAGGCGTTTAGCATGTGGAATAGCTGTGGCCCATCATGATTCCAGCAGGATTTGTAGGCACCGTGCACGGTGAGGAAGATGATGTAGCCCTGCAGTTGGTGTGTGTGTCATGAGCAAAAGAGTCCCTGGTTCAACTCCTGCCTTGCCCATGGACTCATGAGATGGCCTGAAGTAAACAGCGGTGGGCTTTTCCACGCGCTCCTGTTCTTCACTTGCAAATTCATGTTGCTTGGGTGTGTGTGTGTGTTCTGGTCCACACATGTTTTCCTCCCTCTAGTGGTTGGTTTAATATTATACTGGTTTATTTCCAGCATAAACCCCCACAGTTTACATATTCCGTTGTCATGGCCCCTGATGGACCTGCCCTCAATGCATGGACCTAATGGCCTTTTCAAGTCATTTATACTTTTGGCCATCACCGCGTCCACCGGGAATGAATCCCACATTTCGATTCACGCGTTGAGTGAACAAGGATACCGGAACTGACTCACAGATATTATCTCTTTGCTTTGGTGATGGCTCCTTCATTCATTCAGCGTCAGGAAGAACAGGGCCAGGGGTTTGAAAGGGAGAGAGATTCTGAATGCGAGAACTTGATGGCCCCTGGGTTTTGGCCACTGTGTGATGCGGAGTGTTGGACTGGGCGGGCCATTGTCCTGATCCAACATGGCTTCTCTTAGGTTCTTATGCTCTGTGTTCTTGGTGCTTGGTGGGAAACAGTGGGAGGGCTTCTGGAGTTCTGGCCCTACTGGTGGACCTCCTGATGGCACCTGGGTTTTGGCCACTGTGTGATGCAGAGTGTTGGACTGGGCGGGCCATTGGCTTGATCCAATATGGCTTCTCTTAGGTTCTTATGCTCTCTGTTCTTGGTGCTTGGTGGGAAACAGTGGGAGGGCTTCTGGAGTTCTGGCCCTGCTGGTGGACCACCTGATGGCACCTGGGTTTTGGCCACTGTGTGATGCAGAGTGTTGGACTTGATGAGCCATTGGCCTGATCCAATATGGCTTCTCTTAGGTTCTTATGCTCTGTGTTCTTGGTGGGAAACAGTGGGAGGGCTTCTGGAGTTCTGGCCCTACTGGTGGACCTCCTGATGGCCCCTGGGTTTTGGCCACTGTGTGATGCAGAGTGTTGGACTGGGCGGGCCATTGGCCTGATCCAATATGGCTTCTCTTAGGTTCTTATGCTCTGTGTTCTTGGTGCTTGGTGGGAAACAGTGGGAGGGCTTCTGGAGTTCTAGCCCTGCTGGTGGACCACCTGATGGCACCTGGGTTTTGGCCACTGTGTGACACAGAGTGTTGGACTGGATAGGCCACTGGCCTGATACAACATGGCTACTCTTATGTTCTTACATTCTTAACTTGGATGTTGGCATGACAATATGTTTAACTCAAAATTTCCCCCCTTCCCTTATAGTGGCTCAGCAATGAATGTAGTGTATACAGAAAAAGAGATGAAGAAATTCTTGGCAGAGGCAACTCGAGTTTCACAGGTACCATGATTTCCTTCATCTCACATTCATCCCATTCACTTCAGCTCTTCCAGTAATTCGATCCTTCCATTCAGCATTTCCTTACACATTTCTGGGGGTGGTGGGTGTTTTCTGTTTGTTTGGGAAAGGAGGTAATTTGATAATTTCCCTCTAGCACCATATTTTGCTAGTGTTTGCAGAAAATAATATCCTTATGTCGGTATTTTGCCACATTCTGAATTAGCCTTTATCAGGATGTATTCTGAAAGTGGCCTCCCACTTTTCTCTTACACGGTTTTACTTTTCCTTGCACGCCAACATGAATTATTGCATGTTACTTTCCAAACTCAATCATTCATCAACCCTACTGGAAGTCAGTAAATTTTGAGCAAATTGTAACAGGTTGAGGTTGCTTGAGACATTTTTCTGATTCGAGTTGAAGGGCATTTGAATTTTAGAATGTTGTGCTCTCATGTAGGTTTTGGTCAAAGTGTTGCTATGTAGCCAAGTTTTGAGGAAATATTTGTGTGTTTGGAATGGAAGGAGATAAAGAAAATAGAAATAACCCAAATACTCTGCATATAAATTAAATAAGCAAGGGGACAATATACATCCTTGTCGTACTCCTTTTCCTATACTAAACCAATCAGTTGTTCCATACCCTGTTCTAACTGTTGCTTCCTGACCCTTATACAGGTTTCTCAGGAGACATGTGCGGTGGTCTGGTACTCTCAGCTTTTTAAGGACTTGCCATAGTTTGTTGTGATCCACACAATCAAAGGCTTTAGCGTAGTCAATGAAGCAGAAGTAGATCTTTTCCTGGTACTCTGTTGCTTTCTCCATAATCCAGTGAATGTTCGCAATTTGATCTCTAGTTCCTCTACAAACCCAGCTTGTATTTCTGGCAGTTCTCTATCCACGTACTGCTGAAGCCTAACTTGTAGGATCGGGGTATAAATCCCATCTCTTCTTCTTTAGCATGGCCTTGCTAGCATGTGAAATGAATGCAATTGTGCGATAGTTTGAACATTCCTTGGCATTTCCCTTCTTTGGGATTGGAATGTAAACTGACCTTTTTCAATCCTGTGGCCACTGTTGTGTTTTCCAAATTTGCTGGCAAATTGAGTGCAACACTTAAACAGCATCATATTTTAAGACTTTGAATAGCTCAGCTGGAATACCATCACCTCCACTAGCTTTGTTGTTAGTAATGCTTTCTAAGGCCCATTTGACTTTGCATTCCAGAATGTGTGGCTTGAGGTCAGTGATTACACCGTCGTGATTGTCAAGGACTTTGAGGTCCTTCTTGTATAGTTCTTCTGGGTATTCTTGCCATCTTTTCTTAATCTCTTCTGTTTCTGTTAGGTCCCTACTGTTTTTGTCCTTTATCATGGCCAGCTTTGCATGGAACGATCCCTTGATTTTTCCAATTTTCTTGAAGAGATCTCTAGTCCTTCCCATTCTATTGTTTCCCTCTATTACTTTGCATTGTTCATTCAGGAAAGCCTCCTTATCTCTCCTTGCTGTTCTCTGGAAATCTGCATTCAGTTGGGTAAATCTTTCCTTTTTGCCTTTGCCTTTCGCTTTCCTTCTTTCCTCTGCTATTTGTAAAGCCTCATCAGACAGCCACTTTGCTTTCTTGCATTTCTTTTTCTTTGGGATGGTGGTGATTGCTGCCTCCTGTACAATGTCACGAACCTCTGTCCATAGTTCTTCAGGCACTCTATCTATCAAATCCAGACCCTTGAATCTATTCTTCACCTCTACTGTATATTCATCAGGGATGCGATCTAGGTCAAACCTGAATGGCCTAGTGGTTTTCCCAATTTTCTTCAGTTTAAGTCTGAATTTTGCAATGAGTAGCTCATGATCTGAACCACAGTCAGCACCAGGTCTTGTTTTTACTGACTGGATAGAGCTTCTCCATCTCTGACTGCAAATTATATAGTCAATCTGATTTCGGTGTTGCCCATCTGGTGATGTCCATGTGTAGAGTCGCCTCTTAGGTTGTTGGAAAAGGGTGTTCGCTATGACCAGTGTGTTCTCTTGACAAAACTCTGTTAACCTTTGCCCTGCTTCATTTTGCTTTCCAAGGCCAAACTTGTCTGTTATTCCAGTTACCTTTTCACTTCCTACTTTAGCATTCCAGTCCCCTATGATGATGAGGACATCATTTTTTGGTGTTAGTTCTAGGAGGTGTTGTAGGTCTTCATAGAACCGGTCCACTTCAGCCTCTTCTGCATCAGTGGTTGGGGCATACACTTGAATTACTGTGATGTTGAATGGTTTGCCTTGGAATCGGACAGAAATCATTCTGTCATTTTTGAGATTGTATCCCAGTACTGCCTTTTGCACTCTCTTGTTGACTATAAAGGCCACACCATTTTTTCTACGAGATTCCTGGCCACAGTAGTAGATATAATGGTCTTCTGAGTTAAATTCGCCCATTCCTGTCCACTTAAGTTCACTGATTCCTAAGATATCGATGTTCAGTCTTGCCATCTCATTTTTGACCACGTCAAGCTTACCTTGATTCATAGATCTTACATTCCAGGTTCCTATGTAGTATTGTTCTTTGCAGCATCGGACTTTCCTTTCACCATCAGACACATCCACAACTGAGCGTCCTTTCGGCTTTGGCCCAGCCGCTTCACTCTTTCTGGGGTTACTTGTACTTGTCCTCTGCTCTTCTGGGTGGCCCTCCATGGCATAGCCCACAGCCTCATCGAACCACGCAAGCCCCCTCGCCATGACAAGGCAGTGATCCATGAGGGAAACATTATATAGTACGCCATCTCAATTAATGATGGAATGGTGATCACTACTAGCACTTTATGTTTATCTGACTGTTTTAAAATGTTTAATGTGGATTTTATGGTACCTTGTACCGACTAATGTGATCCGCCCGGAGCCTGTTCGCGGGGAGGGCGAGATACAAATGGAATAAATAAATAAATATATTTACAAAATGTATATGCTTCCTTTGTGTCTGATGCGGCTAATGTGTGTTGAATACACATTAGTAAGTAGAAGAAGAAGAGATTGGATTTATACCCCACCCATTCACACTGAGTGTCAAAGCGACTTACAATATCCTTCCCTTCCTCTTATGTGCAGTAGCGTATGTGTTTGCATTCAAGTAAATGACAGCCAATCATTTCTGTAGACTGTTCTCCGGGGCACCGTTGGGTTGTGGGTAAAATTTGCCCCTTTGCCTTTGTGTCTCAGAGAGTATGCATTTGTACATTTGGAGAACAGGAGGATCATGGGATTTTTTCTACAAATGAGGAGTCTGAACATTTTCAGGCTCATATTCTCAAAACTCCATTTTCGAAAGTGTGCCCACAACCTCTATTAAGGCCCTTAAAGGCCAGCTTTTCAATGTACCAATCAGCTGTAGACATCTGGTTCCCTCCAGCTGGGCGCTCTGTCCTTTTGAGACACCTTGGCGCTTTGATTCGCCTAGTGTCACGCCGTGATGTTGTGTTGAGAACGAGAAACGGGGTTAAGACTTAACAGACTCCTTATTCTTTGACTTGCTGGACTGTGATAGCGCTGGACCGGCTTTCCAGCTGGCCGCTGTTCCTCGAGCCGCCTCCAACCCTGGCGGTGAGATACCAGCAAGGTGTTACAAAGCGAACCGCCAGCCGAGAAAACACAATGATGGCCTCAATGAATATTGCAGGAAGCTGATTCTGGAGAAAATGTTTGTAACTGATAATTATCTTGAAGATAAGTTTTCCAGAAGGTAGCTGTGTTTGGTCTGGGGTAAAACAGCTAGATTTGAGTCCGGGAGCACCTTTAGAGGCCAACGAGATTTTCGGGGAGCGAGCTTTCAGCAGTCCGAACTTTCTGACGAAGGGAGCTTGGACTCTCGAACGTTCGTACCCTGAAAATCCTGCTGGTCTCTAAGTTGCTTCTGGACTCGAATCTGGCTGATAATTACCTGATCCCACAAAAATGCCGGGGTCGGGTAAGAGGTATTTGGGGGGAGGGGAAAAGGCCCTTTTTACTCCTCTGCTAGAGTTGCCAAGTCCAATGATTGTGCCCGTGGTGGAGGAAGAGGGACTTTGTGGGAATGGGGGCAGAGCACTGCGATGGGCTGACATCATGCAGAAATGACATCACCATGTCGACGACAGTACACGACAATGCTCTGGCATCACCATGTCGTCGACAGTGCAGGGCAATTCTCTGGTGTTGGGGGCAAAACTCTATGGTAAAATTGCCCTCCAACCATAGAGTTTTGCCCCCAGACCAGAGCATCACCAACGCGATGATGTCACTTCCACGTGACGTCAGCATGTCACATTTGGGGGCAGGATTCCCCTCTCTAGCCAGCTGGCTGGCAGCAGGCAGGATCCTGAAAAACTGGGGGATCCCCCACCTCGAACTGAGGAATGGCATCTCTATCCTCTGCTTACTCCTCCCCTTTGCCTCCTCCCCATTCTTCACTCAGTCCCTACTTCCAGCTTTCCCCCTTTCCATCTTCTGTCACCCTCCTACCCGCCTCTTTTCCCTGCTCAGATTAAGATAGGGGGTCTCCCAACAGGTTGACAGGTTATCTTTGGGAGGTTGGGTTGCCAGCTCCAGGTTGGGAAATCCCTGGAGATTTAGAGGTGGAGTTGGGGAGGGATCTCAGCAGGATATAATGCCACAGAGTCCACCATCCGAAACAGCCATTTCCTCCAGGGGAACTGATCTCTGTAGTCTGGAGATGACACACATATGGCATGGAGATTCACCGGCCTGAGGATTTATTTATATCTTTTTACTTATTTAGTTATTTAGACCGCACTTATCTCCCCAGTGAAGCCCTGAAGCCGCTGACATTATTCTCTCCCCCTTCATTTTATGTTCACAACAGCCCGCTGATGTAGGTTAGGCTGAGAATGTGTGACTGGCCCAAGGTCACCCAGTGAGCTTCCAGGGCAGAGTGGGGATTTGAACCTGGGTCTTCCAGATCTCAGCCCAGTGCTGAGGATTTGATTTATACCCCACCCTTCACTACCAAAGGAGTTTCAGAGCGGGGCTGAGAGAGCTCTGACTGAGAACTGCTCTTGAGAGAACAGCTCTGAAAGAACTTGTAACTGACCCAAGGTCACACCGGCAGCTGCAAGTGGAGGAGGGGAGAATCAAACTTGGTTCTCCCAGATTAGAGTCCACGCACTTAACCACGACACCAAACTGGCTCTCTGCACTGTAATAATACTGCACTGTAATAATAAGAAGGGGACACCCTTTCTCCTTTCGTTCCCCTCGTATGTCCTCCAATCACCACCATTTCCAGCCTCTGTTTCATCACCTACTCAACCATTCATGGCTCATTTTCTCATGTTAACAGCCAAGGGGACTGCAGACCTGCTGTCCTGAGAGATGAGAAACAATATTCATAAGTACCCAAATTCTATGCCAGGTACTATAGAAAACTAACAGCTCCTATTATTAACACTTAAGCTAGGAGGAAGTTTTGTTACCATGATATATATATTTTCACCTTGTCTCCTTCCCCTCAATATTTCCAGATTTTGAATTTATGCCAGCTCTTATCAGAATGTCAAAGATATTCATACTGGACGTATACTTTTCTGTCGCCCTATGCTAATAGGAACACCCCGTCGTACTCACTAAATTCATTGAGGGGGCACGAGAGGTGGAAATGGATGCGGTCGCAAAGAACGGAAAGGTACGAAATTCTTTCTTAAAATAATGCTTCCCCTTTGGATTTACCAACTGGATTATTCAGGGCCTTTGAATGTTTAATTTAATGCTCTAGGTAAAGGAACTTCTTTATTTATTTATTGCACTTATATCCCGCCATATCCTACGATGGGCTCAGTTTGTCCAAAGCATCGGCCTTGAAAAAGATTCTCTGAAGATAACTAATTCTGAGAGCAAAATTGCACAGGAGTCTGGTAGCATCGTAAAAGAGTCCCGTAGTACCCCAAGGTTAGTCTTTAAGGTGCTATCAGACTGCAAGAGAGCCAGTTCGGTGTCGTGGTTAAGTGCGCGGACTCTAATCTGGGAGAACCGGGTTTGATTCCCCACTCCTCCACTTGCACCTGCTGGATGACCTTGGGCAAGCCATAGCTCTGATAAGAGCTGCCCTTGAAAAAGAGCAGTTTCTGTCAGAGCTCTCTCAGCCCTGCCTATCTCACAGGGTGTCTGTTGTGGGGAGGGGAAGGGAAAGGAGTTTGTAAGCCGCTCTGAGACACCTTTGGGTAGTGAAGGGCGGGGTATAAATCCAATCTCTTCTTCTTCTTCTTCAATGTAATTCTAGTACAATGGACTAACATAGCTACCCCCTCATAGAATTAGTTCTGAGATATGTTCTGTTTTTCTGTTATGGCTTCCCCCACTAAAATAACGACAACCCCCCCCCAACCTTCATTGTTTTAAAACTGTCTCTTTTTTAGGTTTCATTTAAAAAAAAAATCTATCTCAAACAGTGAACAAAGAGCAATGTATTTAATAATAGTGACCTTTGCTCTGTACCTTTCCCCTCTCACCGGCCATATTATGGCGAGATGCCTGGTTTGTCTTAGGAAACTAATAGAGTCCAGAAGAGATGATAAACACCCTTTCCTCACTGTAATGGGCTTCTCAGCAGACCTTTGCTCAGGAAGAAGATTTACTGCCGAGGACTCGTCAGATAGCCCATGATTTCCTCCAGGACAGGTTATAGTTATCGATTGCTGCTGAGGCTGGAGCGTGACCTGAACTCCCTGACGGGGCCTCCTGGATGCTGGATGGTTCTCAGTCACGCCGGCCCCCACCTGATGGAACTCTCTGCCGGAAGACATCCGTGCCCTGCGGGAGTTATTATCTTTCCACAGGGGATGCAAGGCAGAGATGTTCCGCCAGGCACTTGGTAGAGGACAGCGACGGGGATAGTACGACCTCTAGCACTCTCATAGGCTTCCCGTCCCTTGCAACCCCTCCCCCCCAAGGAGGCTGGGGGAGCTGGTGTCCCCCCCACCATCCTGTATCTGTATTTTGTTCCTATTTATTGATCTGTTTTTAGGTGGTTTTTTTTTTTAAAAAAAATACATTTTTATTGAAAAACCCACCATACCCGTACAACAATACCCTACCAAACTAAACCCGAAACAGTATAAATACACACTATATCTTCTACCCATATTCACGTACTGCACATGGAGAAAAATGACTACAAAATTCCTTAAGTCTAAACATTCGACGATTCCTTATGAAATATATTAGAGGAGACCATTTCCTCATCTTGCAAAAATTTAACACTAGGAGACCAAATGGCTTGATTTTTTTTTTTTACAATAAACTTCGAAATCTTGAATACCTGTAGAATAATCTATTTTACCCAGCATAAAGTGATTCCAGATAGAGTCATACCAATTTCGTATTGGAGGCCCTTTTAACGTTGGTTTTAAACTAAGGAATTTTGTATGTTATTCTGTTGTAAGCCACTCTGAGCCCTACCAGTTGGAAAGGGCGGCCTAGCAAATCAAATTTAATAAATAAATAATAAAATCAATAAAATCAATAGGTGGCACTGTAGGCCCAGAGGCCTAGATTCTGGTGGGTACCGAAAGAACATGGTAGAACCTATCAGAACAATCCGCAATTCAGCATAATTAGCGTTTTGTAGCTCTTTCAGTCTTTCAGGGTATGTTGAATGCTTTCTCTTGTTGTTGGCATAACCCATGAGGTGTGTTGTAATTCTTTCCCATATAAGGTCTCCCTGGGGGTGTTTCAGGGCAGGCAAATGATACAGAGAGAAGGTTGAATCCCCCCCCCCTTCCGTCTTACCATGGAGCCCATAAGATTCAGGATGCTGTGCACCTTACTTTTAGAGTAAAACAAAAATGACAACCTCAACTAAACACCTGCTGGAAGTGCCATTCATGGAACTCTCTGCATCTTGGGTAGTTGAGCCTTTAACTGTGATGCTAGCAGCTCTCTGGGGCGGGGAAAGCTACCTTACAGTGAATCAAACCCTTGGTCCATCAAGGCTGCGATCATACATATGAAAGCGGCGGCAAAGGTGCGATTCCCGCGCGGAGTAAAGGGGCGTGATCAGACAGAAACATCTGTCCAGCATCCCGGAGTTATTGGCGGGGCGTCTCGTTGTGCCACAGGAGCGTGGAAAAAAGCTACCGGGGAAAGGCTGCTAGTATTTGGAACTGCGGGGCGCGCGGGCGGAAGTCTGATCGCGCAAACATGTGTCATTTTGGTCCGGGGCAAACAGCCCGCTTCCTGCCCGCATTATCTCACGCGTGTGACCACAGTCCAAGGTCAGTATTGTCTACTCAGGCTGGCAGCTGCTGTCCAAGGTCTCATGAAGAAGTTTTTCACATTACCTAAAACTCAGTCTTTTATTAACCGGAGATGCTGGGGATTGAATCTGGGACTTTCTGCATGGCAAACAGAGCCAGGAGAGCCAGTTTGGTGTAGTGGTTAAGTGTGCCGACTCTAATCTGGGAGAACCTGGTTTGATTCCCCACTCCTCCACTCGTACCTGCTGATGTGACCTTGGGTCAGTCACAAGCTCTGGCACAGCTGTCCTTGAAAAAGAGCAGTTTGTGTCAGAGCTCTCTCAGCCCCACCCACCTCACAGGGTGTCTGTTGTGGGGAGGGGAAGGGAAAGGAGTTTGTAGGCCGCTCTGAGACTCCAAGTGAAGGGCGGGGTATAAATCCAATTTCTTCTTCTTCTTCTTCTTCTTCTTCTTCTTCTTCTTCTTCTTCTTCTTCTTCTTCTTCTTCTTCTTCTTCTTCTTCTTCTTCTTCTTCTTCTTCTTCTTCTGAGCCATGGCGAATTTGGATTTCAGGCATTCCAGTAGGAAAGCCTGGAGCATGTTAAAAAAAAATAGGTGAAGGCCCACCTGTGCTCCAAGGAAATCCTGAGGTTATATCAAACCAGGTAGCTGCCCAGATGGTATCCCGATTCAGAGCTCCAAAGGATTGAGATTTTACAATCAGGATAAAAAAAGAACTCCAGATTTTGAAACGCCCCTTCCCTGAAGACTGTGAGCTGCCGGGGAATTTCAGTGCTGATGCGGTTTCCAAGGCACTGAAGGATACCAAGAGTGGATAGGATTTGGCGGCATCCATGATGAGTTCCTAATCAACAGCGGCACACTCACGAAGAAGTGGCTCGCACAGTTTCTCACTGCCATCATGAGAACAGGAAGACTCCCACAGGGAAAGGAGTTTGTAAGCCGCTCTGAGACTCCTTTGGGTAGTGGAGGGCGGGGGTGCTGTCTCTCATGACTGCACATGGTGAGGCTGATGTCTTCAGTGGCAGCTCCACCTTCTGCCTCCACCACCCTGGACTTCGGTCCCTTGAGAAGGCCCAGGGTACCCTCTCAAGCCCACCCAAAATGCCCCTTTTACAGCTGAGAAAACATGAGCGTGATGACCAAGGCAGAGAAACAGTGAAACAGGAAGGATTTATTTTTACAGTACTGGGCAGGGGGAAAACAAGACAAGACAAGGTGCTCTAAAAAGATATAAAGTAAAGGTAAAGGTTCCCTTGCTCGAAAGCCAGTCGAATCCGACTCTAGGGTTGCGGTCATGAGAGACAGCACCACCGCCATGAAGGGCCCCACCATGACCTTCAAGGAGGCCAAGGCCAAAGAGGTGAGTGCTGAGGGGGTTGTCAACATCACCCCCACACAGGACAACGGAGTCCTTAAGACTGTCAAGGAAGAAGGAGTCGGGACAGAATCTACCATGATAGGTGATAAAGTGACAGTCCACTATATAGGAGGAGGAGGAGGAGATTGGATTTATACCCCTTGCCCTTCACTACCCAAAGGAGTCTCAGAGCAGCTGACAAACTCCTTTCCCTTCCCCTCCCCACAACAGACACCCTGTGAGGTAGGCGGGGCTGAGAGAGCTCTGACAGAAACTGCTCTTTTTCAAGGTCAGCTGTGCCAGAGCTTGTGACTGACCCAAGGTCACATCAGCAGGTGCGAGTGGAGGAGTGGGGAATCAAACCCGGTTCTCCCAGATTAGGGACCGCACACTTAACCACGACACCAAACTGGGCGGCTTCTGGATAGCCCACACTTTGACTCAAGGCGGAACAGAAAGGACAAGTCCTCATTTGACTTTGGGAAAGGTGAAGTTATCAAAGCGGGGGACATTGCTGTGGGGACTATGGCCATTGGGGAGCTTTATCGGATTACTTGCCAACCGGAATATGCCTATGGCTCTGCTGGCAGCCCTCC
Source organism: Gekko japonicus (assembly GCF_001447785.1). Lineage (NCBI taxonomy): Eukaryota > Metazoa > Chordata > Lepidosauria > Squamata > Gekkonidae > Gekko > Gekko japonicus. Next base: position 2,432 of record NW_015173306.1, on the reverse strand, counting down.
CAAGATACCTCCCAAGGCCACACTGATCTCTGAGACAGAGCTCTTTGACTTCAAGGGGAAAGACCTCGCTGAGGATGAAGATGGTGGAATAATCCAAAGGATCCTGAAGAATTGGGAAGGCGGTAGAGGGAGCCCCGGTAGAGATTGAGATAGAAGGTCAGAATGGAGACAGTATTTGACAAGGGGAAGCTGCAATTTGAAGTAGGAGAGGCAGAAAACTACCACCTCTTCCATGGCCTGGAGAAAGCACGGCAGAACGTGAAGAAGTGAGAAGAGTCCGTGACAGATCTCAATGTCACAATGATTTCTGGGTCCCTGCTGGTAAGAGGGGGTGATGGGGGAGGGGGAGAAGATGAGCACCTAAAAGCTGGAGACCCCCACCCACACCAAGCAGTCTGGCAACTCTAGAGCTACACTATGATATTAAACTGAAAAGCTTTGAGAAGGCTAAGAAACCTTGGGAGATGAACCCTGAGGAGAAGGTGGAACAAGGTTCCATTGCAAAGGGAAAGGGCACCCACTGTTTCAAGGAGGGGAAGTCCAAATGGGCAACATTACAGTATAAGAAGATTGTGTCGTGGCAAGAACATGAATCGGGCCTCTCTGGTGCAGAGGAGGAGGAGGAGGAGGAGATTGGATTTATACCCCGCCCTTCGCTCAGAGTCTTGGATTTATACCTTGCCCTTCCCCACGACAGACACCCTGTGAGGCAGGTGGGGCTGAGAGAGCTCTGACAGAAACAGCTCTTTTTCAAGAACAGCTCTTATCAGAACTATGGCTTGCCCAAGGTCATCCAGCAGCTGCGAGTAGGGGAATGGGGGATCTAACCCGGTTCTCCCAGATTAAGGACCGCACACTTAACCACGACACCAAACTGGGCAGCTTCTGGATAGCACACAGTTTGACTCAAGCCGGAACAGAAAGGACAAGTTCTCATTTGACTTTGAGAAAGGTGAAGTTACCAAAGCGAGGGACATTGCTGTGGGGACTATGGCCATTGGGGAGCTTTGCCGGATTACTTGCCAACCAGAATATGCCTATGGCTCTGCTGGCAACCCTCCCAAGATACCGCCCAAGGCCACACTGATCTCTGAGACAGAGCTCTTTGACTTCAAGGGGAAAGACCTCGCTGAGGATGAAGACGGTGGAATAATCCAAAGGATCCTGAAGAATTGGGAAGGCGGTAGAGGGAGCCCCGGTAGAGATTGAGATAGAAGGTCAGAATGGAGACAGTATTTGACAAGAAGAAGAAGAGAAGAAGAAGAGATTGGATTTATACCCCGCCCTTCACTTGGAGTCTCAGAGCGGCTTACAAACTCCTTTCCCTTCCCCTCCCCACAACAGACACCCTGTGAGGTCGGTGGGGCTGAGAGAGCTCCGACAGAAACTGCTCTTTTTCAAGGTCAGCTGTGCCAGAGCTTGTGACTGACCCAAGGTCACATCAGCAGGTGCGAGTGGAGGAGTGGGGAATCAAACCCGGTTCTCCCAGATTAGAGTCCGCGCACTTCACCACTACACCAAACTGGGGAAGCTGCAATTTGAAGTAGGAGAGGCAGAAAACTACCACCTCCACCATGGCCTGGAGAAAGCACGGCAGAACCTGGAGAAGTGAGAAGAGTCTGTGACAGATCTCAAGTCCGGCTATGTTTTCGGAAGGGCTGCGAAAGAGACGTTTCAGATCGCACTGGATGCTGAGCGACACAGGATTGCCCGGTCCGATCGTCATGCGCCGCTGGGAGAGGGGGAGGGACTTTCTGAAGAGTGGGGAGCGATGCTCCCTCTAAGCTGTGGAGACTTGTGAGCAAAACGTCTACTTGGTGAGCTGCTGGCATTAAAGTTGTGAGCGAGCGATTGGGCGACTGCATAGATTAGTTGGCTCTGGAGCCCTCCTTCCTGAGCTAGGACAAAAATGGGTGAGCCGGAGGCTAAGAAACTGTGAGCTAGCTCACTCAGCATAGAGGGAACACTGGTGGGGAGGCATGTTGCAGTGTGCATATGTGAACAGGAAGTGACACAGGCATGTCAGGGACGTCAGGGGTGAGGTCTAGTTTTTGGGCAAAACTCTATGGTAGAATTCAGCTCAAACCATAGAGTTTTGCCTGAAAACCAGAGCGTTGCCCCCACCCCCCCGACGTCCCCAATATGCCTACATCCTGTCCAGTTTTCATAGGCATGTCACAATGATTTCTGGGTCCCTGCTGGTAAGAGGGGGTGATGGGGGAGGGGGAGAAGAGGAGCACCTAAAAGCTGGAGACCCCCACCCATACCGAGCAGTCTGGCAACTCTAGAGCTACAGTATGATATTAAACTGAAAAGCTCTGAGAAGGCTGAGGAATCTTGGGAGATGAACCCTGAGGAGAAGCTGGAACAAGGTTCCATTGCAAAGGAAAATGGCACCCACTATTTCAAGGAGGGGAAGTCCAAATGGGCAA
>NW_015173305.1:38506-42515 GCF_001447785.1 Gekko japonicus | reverse complement strand
GGTTAATCCGGCCTGTTACACCGGGACAGTGCCAGATATTTTGTTAACATGTTACTGTGTTAATTTTGGAAACTTTGGCAGCTTCTTTTAGAGGTCAAGGGGATGCTAACTGTAGCTAACGAATACTGGTACTGGCATATCAACCTCCTCGGCTGCTTCCACATGGTGATGATTTTGTGTTGTGCTCTCATTGCTGCAGTGAATGGAGAAGCCTTTGGAGTGGCAATGGAGGGTCCACATTGGTTTATTCTTTGTGGTATCCCCTCATGTCCCCCCCCAATTTTTTATTCCTTTTTAAAAGTTGGCAGTAGGTATATTGCCACAGTGTTATGCCACTGCAGCACTATACCTAGTATCAATGTTGTTGTTTTTTTTTTTTAAGCTGGCTGGCACCACCGGTGGCATATGTGTGGCTGGCTGGTGCAAGGGGATAAGGGAGAGAAATGGTGCTGGATTGGGGGGGGGGGCAAAATCCACACCTTTTCATCCACATAGTGATCAAACCCATTTTAGAGTATGATTTCCCTGCAAATACAGTACATTCATTTTTAAGCACATTATTTGTGAGTATTGCAGCTTCACTTCATAATACTCTTGCATGACTAGATGTCAGGAATTCATAGTCCCCTAATAACTTGTTATTTATGAGTCAACTAACTCCCTGGAAGTTATACTTTCTCAATTTATGATACTATAGTGGGTTACTGTGGTAATGATCACATACACAGATATTAACAAGCTAAAAAGAGAATTACTTCAGGTAAAGAATCAGCAGATAGGGACAACAACTGCTGGTTTCTGTTTAAGCCAGGCTTCAAAGAATGAAAGAAATCTTCAAGACATGACAAATGGTTTTTTAATGGGAGCTTTCCATGAAATTGCATCCCCATTTCCCAGCACTATATATCAAAAGATATGCATGCCATCTAATGTTTTAATAGTTGTTTGCAGCAGCTTATTGTTCTTTATAATTGAAAATTAAGAACAATTATAAGTCTAACTGAATACAGACTAAATACGTTAACAGAGGCAGGGATATCTTTGTAAATGAGTAGGTTTGCTTTTCATTCAGCTATATGTGGCCCTTTGTCTAGATTGGAAAGTATTATACTTAGTAAAGTGACATTTTTATGTTGATGTGAAAGTGCTATCTGTAGTGATTAATCAGTAAAGGCACAAGTCATACATCAAGCAGCAATCAATGAGACAGAAATATGCATTTCTTATCATGGTTAATCCACCATAGCTAAAATGGCCTGAGAAATAAAACATTGTATGCTATTGAATTTCAGACCCACTGATTAAAATTTGCTTCTGTCAGTTTAAACCTTTGAAAAATTACAGTGTTTGCAATTGGTTTTCTGTGACTCCTCTTTAATATTCTGTTCTTATTAGCCCATTCTGATATCTTTGGCAGGAAGGGAACTATCACTGGAATCTGTAATGCAAAGTGCTTTCAGAATTTATTTCCAAGTAATTGTCATTCACTTGCTAGTACAAAATATTACATATTAGGTATATTGGGCCGAATGTATTTAATATTTTTTGTCCTGCTTCCCAACATGGCTTTCAGGAATGAAAAATGATTAAAATGAGATTAAAGTTCAGTATACATGTTTTTTGGTGGGCTGTGGGCAGTTCTCATCTGAAATGGACCCAGACATGGTAGGGAGGGGTGCTTCTTCCTTTCCTTCTTCTGATGCAGGCAGCAGCAATGGGGCTTCTCAGCTTGAGTTGGACCAGTGAATAGTATAAGGATGCTTGGGTGTTTGCTTCCTTTCCTCTCTATAATGGTCCTCTCTGATGGCAGTCAAATGTATTCCTGCCTGTGCCTTATCAACATGTTAGTTTTTATTAAGAACAACAGAGTTTAGGAAGGTAGTTAATTTACACAAAAATTTCTTTTATTTTAGCACATCTTCCTGCAGCATCATCCCTGCATCATGTTTTGTTGTATGTTGGTTTGGAACAATCTATCTTAACTAGCCATTTGCTGGATCAACCTGGGTTTTTTTTTTTTGTTTTTAGTTGCTGTCTTGCCCAGTTTCATTGCTTCACAATTTAGAAAATTGTTGAGAGTTTTCTAAAGTTTGCTGCTGCATTTTAAATAGCGAGATTGTAGTTATGTTAACTACCAAAGCACTTAAAATAGAACATTGAAGATAGCAAAGGGAAGTTGAAAGAAATTAATGAAGGAAACTGTGCAATACACAAAATCTAGGTTCCTCTTTAATAGTGCACTTGACTATCCAGTCTTTGTTCACTTTCAGGAGTTAGATGTTGTGACTGAAGAGGCTGTCCATCTGACATATAAAGAGGAGTTTTGCTTCTCTAGTTGTTGTTCTTGACTTCCTTGCTTTCCAAAGAACCAGCTTCCCTTCCCATGTTCATGTTCCAAAGGACAGGATGTTAATTCTCAGAAATTTATTCAATGCAGCAACAATTTGAGCCATTTCCTTGAGCTCTTTCTTGCACATGCTTTTGCATCCTGCAAAAGTTCCTGTGCAAAGGCTGGTGCTGGCTCACTCCTACAGTCATGGTATAAGGTTATTTTAGATGAGGTAGCACAGCATGGACACATGTTAAAAGTCTGCACCAGTGTTCCCTCTAAGCTGAGTTAGTGTGAGCTAGCTCACAGTTTTTTAGCCTCCAGCTCACACATTTTTGTCTTAGCTTGGGAAGGATGGCTCCAGAGCAAACTAACGTATGCAGTAGCCAAATTGCTCGCTCACAACTTTAATGCCAATAGCTCACAAAGTATAATTTTTGCTCACAAGACTCCACAACTTAGAGGGAGCATTGGTCTGCACAGCACAAATTATGCACATGTATGCATGGTGAATGTTACGAGTTTAATGCTAGATGAAAGAGGTCTCTTACAGGCAAAGGAGAAAGACTTGTGTGCTTTAAAAAAAACAACACCAGTGTTGTGGAAATACAGGCTACAAAGATGCTTTTACTAAAGCAGCTTGAAAATTGTTAGTTCCATAGAGCAGTTCACATTGGAAGGAGATATATAATGAACCATACCTAGTTCATGCAGTTATATGTATGAGTGGCTACCTACAGATTTGCCTGGGTATATTTTCAAATGCAACGAAGAACTGTTGACTTCAGTTGAGTTTTTAGGTTATTCAAATCATGTTTCCATATTTACTTATTTAGTACACCTAAGAACATAAGAGAAGGCAATGTTGGATCAGGCCAATGGCCCATCTAGTCCAACACTGTCACACAGTGGCAAAAAATACCAGGTGCTATCAGGAGGTCCAACAGTGGGGCCCATAGGCGTAATCTTCAGGGGGGCGTCGGGTCTTCAGCCCCCACCGAAAATTTCAGGGAGGGGCTCAGCCTCCCCCGGACTCACCTCAGGAGCTGCCCCCCTCCCAGCCGGCTGTGTCTGTCGGCGCTCGGAAGGCGGTGGCTGTGGCCTTCTTCACCCGCCCTCATGCTTAGAAATCGCCGCCCCCTTCCCTTTTGTCTTCCGCAGCCCCTTCCCCCGCGCCTATGTATCTTCCGGGCAGCGGCAGACCCTAAACAAAGGACCCATGTTGACATTGTCGGCGCCCCAGCCTCTCGCGTGCCCCGCCTCCCTTCACTGGTCATTTGTTGTTAGGAAAGAACATTTGCTTCTTCTCGGCTCGCGATGTCCCCTCCCCTTTTCTCTTCACACCCGAACACTGTAGGGAGGTACACCTCCTGTCTCAAGCATCTCCCGTTGCCCCCTCCCCTTCCCGTCCCCGGAGAAGGCGAAGGAAGAGGGAAATCTGAACTAGCAATGGGATCTGTCCCAACTCGGAGGCAAACAGTCGCTGTAATAGCTGCGTTGGTCCCACATAACAGCAGTAAAGTGAGATGGCAAGTTTGCTGTTTGTCCCCGGAGAAGGCGAAGGAAGAGGGAAATCTGAACTAGCAATGGGGTCTGTCCCAACTCGGAGGCAAACAGTCGCTGTAATAGCTGCGTTGGTCCCACATAACAGCAGTAAAGTGAGATGGCAAGTTTGCTGTT
>NW_015173305.1:0-33141 GCF_001447785.1 Gekko japonicus | reverse complement strand
ATTGGAAAGTCTACGCCCCTGGTGGGGCCAGGACACTAGAAGCCCTTCCACTGTTGCCCCCCCCCAAGCACCAAGAGTACAGAGCATCACTTGCCCCAGACTGAGAGTTTCTATCTATACCTTGTGGCTAATAGCCACTGATGGACTTCTGCTCCATATGCTTATCTAATTCCCTCTTGAATCAGGAGGTCCAGCAGTGGGGCCAGGACACTAGAAGCCCTCCCACTGTTGCCCCTCCCAAGCACCAAGAATATAGAGCATCACTTGCCCCAGACTGAGAGTTTCTATCTATACCTTGTGGCTAATAGCCACTGATGGACTTCTGCTCCATATGCTTATCTAATTCCCTCTTGAAGCTGTCCATGCTTGTAGCTGCCACCACCTCCTCTGAATTTCTTGTGTTAATCACTCTTTGGGTGAAGAAGTACTTTCTTTTATCTGTTCTAACCTGACTGCTCAGCAATTTCATTGAATGCCCATGAGTTATCGCATTGTGAGAAAGGGAGAAAAGTACTTCTTTCTCAACCTGCTCTATCCCATACATAATCTGATGGCTCAACTACAGTTTCTGAAGTGATTGGTCTAGATGGAGGATCATGACGTAATGGAGCAAATCACAGCTAAGAAAACTTCACACAAGTGAAGAATAGTCAGTCTTGTCTATGGTCTTTGCTAATCAGTCTTTAATGTATTACTTGTTACCATAGACATAATTTGGCCAAGTATATTTTGTAAAACACAGGGGGGAGGGGAAGATTGTGGCCCTTGGAAATTGTTTTGTTTGACATCAAGAAAGCATGACTAAGGACTAAGAGAATGTCAAGCAAAAATTACCCTGTCCAGGAGGGACAAAATTCCCAGAAAAATCAGGCATACAGGAAATGCCAGGTTGCTATTATAGCAGGTCATGCAAAGGTTTTCTGGGCAGGAAACCAGACTCAGACAAATTGAATTTGTGACTGTTAGAATTTTCATAAACAAGGAAGTTTTCCCAGTAGTACATCTTACATAATGTACATAATATAGCCTGGCAAAATGAATGTCCATTGTTTCTGTTCTACAGAACTGAATTAAGCAGTGGTACTGGACCATCATCTGCCTCTAAAATCCATCTGCAGGAAGTAGAAGAGGAAGATTATAATGAATAAAGTACTCTTCCTTAAGAGAGAGGTTTCAGAGAAGATGGGTAGAATTTCCCGTTGGAGGACAGGAGGATGTTTTGGTGCAATTTTGGAAAAACTGGATTGTACCCACAGCATTAAAAAGAGGGCCCTAGTAGCCCTCAAATGGTCATGTTGTTTGTAATCTTAGCTGCACTTCATTTTCAGCAGATTGTTCTCAAGTCTATGTGCACCTCTGGATGTGCTGTCTATGCAGTGACCCACATCTGTCCTGCAATTTGATATGCTATCAGGTTGGAATGACAGTGTTGTTATTTCCTATATAGAGCCACTGCTGTATCATGTGGTGAGGCTCCTCTCGCATAAACTAGTGGGTTATCATAGTACAGACAAAGTTCTTCTGTTTGCTAACTGTAAAGTGTAAAGTCCCTGCATAGCCAAGTAAGATGCAAAGGTAAGCCTGAATATAATAAGAGCAGGTCTCTTCATTGCTAGCAGACTTCTAAGTTCAGCTGGTAGCATCTCATCTGCTTTGACTTATCAGTGCAAGGAGGCTTTGTCGACTGATGAGGCGTATTTCCTGCATTTCACCCTTTTAGCCAGAACTGAGTGGTACTACACAGGTAGTACCACAGGTACATGTCAGGTATGTGTCAGATATTCTTCAGATCACTAGTTCCAAGTTCTCCTGCAGGTACACATTTTGATTCCTCTCCCCATCCTCCATTTAATGTAGTTACTAAGATAATAAACAATTGTCAAACTTGTTGGCTTAATATTCTTCCAAAGACACACAGTGTACATAGATTCACATCCCTGCCACTGGGATAGCATTCAACACAAGAGGTTCAATTCTGTCTTGTTATTTGGACTAACATGAGCATAATCCCCACATTTTATATGTCTGATTTGCTTTCTGATTATTACCATCCTTTGTCCCAGTGTTTGGTCTTGGTTTAAGTTGCTGTTGCACTTGAGGCCTTACGTACCATGGAAGGTATTGCTCAATACAGGGTTATATTTTCCAAAGAAGCCCTGAATACTGTAAACAAAAGCAAAAGGTGTTTGGTTTCTGTGCCTTCTGTTTAAATGATCTTTTGCAACTGAATCAAAATACATTCCTGAGAGCTGAGCAACTGCTTCCATAAAAATTACAATAGCAGGTTTTGATTTACTTTTTCCAACAAGGTTTAGACACCCCACTGCATCAGACTGAACTAGTCCTTGGTTCCGTCACTAATACCAGTAGTTTTATGGTAATATAATTAAATAATATATATAAAGATGGAAGCTAGATAATTTGTTGTGAATAGAGCTAATGTAATTTGGAACAACACTTCACCAAGGTAACTCACAGTCTGTGCCAAGAAGGATTTTAAAAGCTGATAAATTGTGCAAATGAAAAACATTTGCATTCATTTGCAACTTTGTATGTAACTTCATCTTCTGCTAATTATTTGAATTATGTGATTGTTTTACTAGTGTTGTTGGATATGAAGCAGCATTTCTGGATCAGATCAAAGGTATATCAAGTCCAGCATCCTGATTCCCATTGTGGACAGCCAGATGCATCACATGCAGGATATAATAGAGATATCCACCCTATGTAGTGTGCCTCATACCCTGAAAATCAAAAGAATACTGCCTTGGGGAACATGGAGGTAATATCACAAGAACAAAAGAAGTGCCCTTCCGGATTAGATGAGTAGTACATATAATAGTCCAGCATCCTATAGCTGTGCTGCAGAGCCAACAAACAGGACATAGAAACTAAGGCTGTCCCATGATCTAGTAGCCATAGATGGGACTATCCTCCATGAATATGTCTGTTCCCCTTTTAAGTCCATCTATGCTTATGGCCAACTCTTCATTCACTGATACTGAATGTCATAATTTATGTACTCAATGATTGAAAAAGTGCCTCTTTTGTCCAACCTGAATCTGTTTCACCTGAACTTCACTGTGTGACCCCCCACTACTTGTACTATTAGTGGAGAGCTTCTCCTTGTTCATTTTCTCTATCCCCTGCAGAATTTAAGAAATCCCATTCCCCTCTTAGTTGTCTTTTTTTTCTTAAACTGAAAAGTCCCAGATTCTTCTTGAATGAATGAAGTTTGGTGTATACGAGAACAAGGAGATGCATTTTCTTCAGATGTGCAACATCTTTTTTTGATATATAGCAACCAGAGTACAGTATTCTAGAAGAGGCTGCACACCACACTGTCTTGATCCTGAGATGTTCAGAAGAAAAGCAGTTTGGAGAGATGCTGGAGTTCTTCACCTTCTTAAATAGTTTGGTATCCTCTGTAAACTTGGCTCAGTGGCAGAGCATCTATTTGGCATGCAGAAGGTCCCAGATTCAATCTCATAAGAACATAAGAGAAGCCAATGTTGGATCAGGCCAAAGGCCCATCCATTCCAATACTCTGTCACACAGTGGCCAAATATACCAGGGGCCATCAGGAGGTCCACCAGTGGGGCAAGGACTCTAGAAGCCCTCCCACTGTTGCCTCCCCCCAAGCACCAAGACTACAGAGCATCTATACCTTGTGGTGAATAGCCACTGATGACCTCTGCTCCATATCTTTCTCCAATTCCCTTTTGAAGCCATCCATGCTCATAGCCGCTGCCACCTCCTGTGACAGTGAATGCCATGTGTTAATCGCTCTTTGGGTGAAAAAGTACTTCCTTTTATCCATTGTAACAGATCCATTCCCCAGCATCTCCAGGTAAAAGGATCTGACACTGGCAATAGGGGATGTGAAAGACTTCTGCCTGAGACCCTGGAAACCACTACCAGTCTGAGTAGACAATACTGACCTTGACAGACCAAGGGTCTGATTCAGAATAAAGCAGCTTCATGTGTTCATGCTCACCTTTTTCAAAGGTTTTTGGTGGTGAGGGTAGGAAGTCAGGTTAACCTCCCTTCACCCATCACAACTCCTTGGCCTCCAGTCATGGAGTTGGAAGTGAGGTAGTTAATTAAATCTTTGCCCAGCGGTAAATCTCCGGGCAAAAATCTGATTCCGGCAGAGTGTTTTAAAACAAATATTGACTAGTGGCTACCAATGTTAGTCAAACTTTTCACCCTAATTGACAGAACAGGTAGACTTCCAAAGAGATGGGCCACGAGTATCATTGTCCCAATTTACAAGAAGGGTGATTGGAACGAGCCGGGCAACTATAGGCCAATTACTTTGTTGCCAATTGCCTCTAAACTATATAGTAAGCATTTAAAAATAAATTAAAGGATTTTGTTATAGATAATAATTTAATCCATCCCCTCCTAATAGGGTTCAAAAAAGGTCATTCTACCATCAAACACTGTCAAACTCTATATACCTTGGCTTCAGAGGCCATTAGAGGCCCTACAAAAACCCTGTATGCAGGCTTTATCGACCTTGCTTCAGTGTTTGACTCTTTAGATAGAGGTAGATTATGGCAGAAGCTTTTGAACGTCAACATTGACCGTGGCTAGTATATCTGATTAGCCAGCTACATTGTGATACCAACGTAAAGGTTACGGTTGGGAGAGAAGGCTTACTCAACGAGGACATCCAAGTGCTGAAAGGGGTGAAACGGGGTTGCGTGTTAGCCCCCACTTTGTTCAACTTGTATTTAAATGACATAATAGCTAGTTTAGAAGGTAGTGAATATATGGCCCCGGTCATTGGACAACATAAGGTTCCAGTCCTTCTGTATGCAGATGATATGGTCCTTCTGTCCTTAACCAAGATTGGCTTGAGGAGACTGCTGAATAAATTGGGTGAATACTGCAATGCGGAAGGCGAATAAATTATGCCAAGTCAAAAGTTCTGGTTTTTAGGAAATGCCCAAAGAAATCTTCCAGGAGGAGGAGGAGATTGGATTTATACCCCGCCCTTCACTACCCAAAGGTGTCTCAGAGCGGCTTACAAGCTCTTTTCCCTTCCCCTCCCCACAACAGACACCCTGTGAGGTACGTGGGGCTGAGAGAGCTCTGACAGAAACTACTCTTTTTCAAGAACAGCTCTTATCAGAACTATGGCTTGCCCAAGGTCATCCAGCCAGGTGCAAGTGGAGGAGTGGGGAATCAAATCTGGTTCTCCCAGATTAGAGTCCGCGCACTTAACCCCTACACCAAACTGGCTCTCTTCTTGGCACCCAGATTGAAAAATGCAGCACGTATAAATATCTGGGTTTAACCATTTCTGAAACTCTCTCCTGGCACCCCTACCTTACATCATTAAAAGCTGCTGCTATGAAGAATTTGGGGGCTCTACTGACGTTCTACTTTTCTAAGGGAGGAGGCATGGTAGACCCAGTTCTTAAACTGTAGGGGAGTGAGATAATTCCAGCCATGCTATATGGATCAGAGATCTGGGGCTGGGGAGATCAGATATCGTCCTCATTAGAAATAGTACAGAATTATTTTATGAGGTGGATTCTCACCTTGCCAAGGGGTGCACCAGTGGCATTAATGAGGGCTGAACTGGAAATTACCTCGTTGAATGCCAGAGTCAATGTCAGAATTCCCTACCCTTCTAATCTACTGTAGAAAATGTTTAGAATGACCCCAGGATTCCCTGGGGGGTTTAAGTTTTAGTTTGCACCTGAAAGCCTCTAAGAGATTAGGTGACCATTTAGTCTCGATTCAATTGAAATTTTCAATTCCTGATGATCTATTAAGGAATAAAACTCAAGCACGGGAACTGAAGGAATGGGTGTTCAAAAAGGATGGGCTTATGGATCAGGACGTGATGGCACGTTGTCTTATGGCACCATTATTCAAGTTTTTTTAAAGGGATCACTGTAGGTCCCTGTATTTAGGGAAGTTAACCAGCCTGGAATTAAGATCGGCTTTAACGGAGATTAGCCGCATCCCTAGAGTCGGATCCGACTGGGTTGCGAGCAAGGAAAACCTTTACCTTTACATCTTTAAGATTTCAATCCATGCCTTCAGTGATTAGGACTGCTTTGGTATCCCTGCCCCCCTTTGACTTTGTCTTTGTGATATGGGGGAAGTTGATTATATTGTACATTATATTCTGAGATGCCCATGGCATGAAGCCCCTAGGCTAAAGTACATAATCCCTATTATTCCGCAGCGTAATGGACTCTCCGATCTGGATCTGGTCAAATTTTTACTCTCGGACCTTGAGCACTATGTCTTTAGCAGAATGGCATTATTTGCCTTAGCAACAAGGAAAATCAGAATGAGTTTAGTATTTAATGCAAAGTAGAAAGAGTACAGGAGTATACTGATTTTTTTATTGTTTACATTACCATTTTATAGTCTATTGTTATGGCCTATGGCTAAGACAAACTTATACTTGACTTGTTCATGCTCACCCCTAATTCCAGATCATTTATGAAAAGATTAAATAGCACTGGTCCCAGTGCTGATTCTTGTGGGACCCTGCTGCTTGTTTCCATTCACTGTGAAAATTATGCATCATTCCTACTCTCTTTCTGTTGTTTAACCAGTTTTTCATCAATAAGAGGACCCATCTTTTCCCATAACTGCAAAGTTTATTCTGGAGTCTTTGGTGAGTCACCTTATCAAAAGCCTTTGGAAATCCAGTTATATCCTGTTTTACCAAATGCTTTCTTGACATGCTTATTAACCTTCTTAAAGAACTCCAAAGGGTTGATGAGGCAGGATTTTTGTTTGCAGAAGTCATGTTTATTTTTCTTCAGCAGGCTTTATTCTTCTAAAAGTTTAATAATTCTGTCTTTAATAAACGTTTCTACTAATTTACTCAAAACAAGGATCACCTCTGGATTCCATTTTAAAATTAGTAGTGAAATTATCTGAAGTGTTATGTATTTATAGCAGTATTTTAACATTTGCATTTTAACATTTGTATTAACTGTTCATCACTCTGAAACCTTTATTTTTAGGATTTGTGCTTTTAACTAGATACTGATATATTGTTAAATGCTTTGAGCAAAGATCTGGAGAAAAGAATTATAAATGAAATAAATAGGGATGTTTTAAATCTTTTTGTATTTATATCTATACATATTCTCCTACTAAGTAGCCTTGTATTCTAGCAATAGCTATTTGTTCTAGTAAGGAAACAAAAATGACCCTAGATAGCAATAAGGTCTTTGTCAAAGATGGTAGAAAAAACATGAAGTTTAGAGGACAATGATGACATTCCCCCTGCAATGTGTGACATTCTTTATTCACTTTCATATTTATACTCATATTCATACTCGTATGTATGAGTCAGCTGTGCTGTGGCTCTTGTAGCCAGACATACCAAGGAACTGTTGAGAGATGTGTGCACTACTTTGGGAAACCCTGCTGTGAGTCAAACTCTTTGTCAGTGCTCCATTTTGCGGGCTGATTGACCTGGTCGTCATGCAGAATGTATCAGAGAAATATCAGAGAAATATCTAAATGTTTAGCCTTAGAGACAAGTAATGAGTAAAGAGACAGTGATCTGCTGCTGTTCTCTAAACTGTGTATTCTATAAATGAGGAGATTCAGCTGAGTATATGTATTCTTTTGATTAGGGGCAACAAAATTTTAAGTGAACAAAAAATATGAAAGAATTCAGGGGAGGCATGGCTCAGTGGTAGAGCATCAGCTTTGTTTGCAGAAAATCCCAGGTTCAGTCCCTGGCATCACCAATTAAAAGAGTCAGGTAAGTGATGTGAAAGACCTAGACTTGAAACCCTGGAGAGCCACTGAGAGCAGACAATGGTTTGATTCAGGCTGCCGTCACACACACTAAATAATCCACTTTCAATCCACTTTCAGTGCACTTTTCAACTGGGTTTTACTGTGTGAACTGGCAAAATCCAGTTGGAAAGTGGATTTAAAGTGGATTATTTAGTATGTGTGACCGCAGCCTCAATATAAGGCAGCTCTGTGTAACATGAAACACTCATTATCGGAGAGATAAGTAGCAAGAAGTATGCTAATACTGGGCAGGACTTGGAGAACCACATTGGAGTTCCACTTGCAGAAGATCTGACTGCTGCACCCCCTCCCAACCCTTGTGAATGTTGTGGGACGTGGCTTATAGGGGTGCATTTTGGGGAGGGAATCCCCGTGGTACAAGCAAGTTACTTGCAGTAGCATAAGAAGTGTCAGTTCCAACCTTTTGCTCTGTACTTGTGGAAAAAGCCAGTGACTAAGCCACATGTGTTAATTAGGGTTGCCAGGTCTGGCTTTGTCTCCAGTGGGGGACTTTGGGGGGTATTCCTGTAGGGGGCAGGGATGTCCCCAATGTGATGATGTCACATTGGGGACATCCTTGCTCCCAAGCTTCGCCCCCAACAATGACCACCCATGACCTCCCCCCTCCTGTGAGATTTAAAGGGCCCACCAATTAGCTGGAGGTCCCTTTAAATCTTGAAGGAGGGGAGGGAGAGGGGCAGCTGCTGGCCATGAACCTGAACTTCAAGCGGAATTCAGACATACAAGGCCTGGCCCCCGCTGGCCAAAAGCATTTAAAGGGACACTTTAAATGCTTTTGGCCAGCAGGGCTGCGTGCGTTTGAGTTCCAAATGGCAAATCCCTGCTTGGAATTCAGGTGTGCGGTTGCGGCTGCTCCTTTCCCTCTCCTCCTGCAATATTTAAAGGGACCTCCACCTGATTAGCAGCCATGTAGTCCCCCGATCAGCTGGATGGTCCTTTAAAACTCTCTGAAGTAGCCATGCTTGGGGTGGGGCTTCCCCTGCTGGCCAGCTGGCCAGCGGTGGGTTGAAGCCCCAAAAGTCAGGGGAACCTCTGCCTCGACTGGGGGTCTGGCAACCCTAGTGTTAATAAATTAATATAATAGTTTCCATTTTGAAAACTCTAGTATGTTGGCTGTCACAATGGCTCTGATTGTGCTTATTAAAGAACAGCTATTCCAACATAACTGAGAAAAAGAAACCAGGCTTCTGGTTTTGGTGACCCGGGATCGTAGTGGACGGGAGGAGTACTGGATGATTCCGGTCCCCCCCCCCCAGAGTCCTCGGAGGGGGCTCGTAGCCTGGGTTGTGAGAGGTGCCGCTCCCAGGGCGACGGCTGAGGGATTGAGGCTCCTCTTTGCCCCAACAGGTCCCGCTGCTGCAAGACCAGCAATGGCGACTGAGACGCACACTGGGAAAAGCGAACAGGAGATCTAGCATCTTAAATCTTTCCTTACCTTGTTGAAGCAAGCAGCTGATGAAGCATGAGTCCATATGCCTTTAAAACAGACAGACGTCTAAGTGACAGCTTCCCCCAAATCCTCAAACTTAAAAGTGGAGGGAATTGAGCTGAGCTCACACGAGGAGAAAAAAGAAGCAACTTTAAGAGATAGAAGGGGGGAAAGCTGTTTGGAAAGCATTATATAGTCCAAATAGAGTGCAGACTGGTTAAAGAGCGAGATCTAACAAACTTACAGAGACTTTTTGGAACTTTTTCCTAATGTAAACAATGTCACATTGGGCTGAAAAAATGGAACCGAAAGTGAGATCTTCTTCTTCAGGAACTGCTAGCTCACCAGCATCTGCTTCCAAGCCGGAAACAACCATAAACTTTTCTAATATGCTAGCCACTGCATTGTGCTCTCTACTGGACCAGATGACCCAGCTTAATAATAATTTTGAAACTCTCCAAAAACAGCTAAAAGAAACTAATATAAAAACAGAAAAAAACAGCAAAGTCTTTGAGAAAAGTTGATGGTAAGACAAAAGCATTAAATCAGAGACTGGAGGCAACGCACACTGGGAAAAGCGAACAGGAGATCTAGCATCTTAAATCTTTCCTTACCTTGTTGAAGCAAGCAGCTGATGAAGCATGAGTCCATATGCCTTTAAAACAGACAGACGTCTAAGTGACAGCTTCCCCCAAATCCTCAAACTTAAAAGTGGAGGGAATTGAGCTGAGCTCACACGAGGAGAAAAAAGAAGCAACTTTAAGAGATAGAAGGGGGGAAAGCTGTTTGGAAAGCATTATATAGTCCAAATAGAGTGCAGACTGGTTAAAGAGCGAGATCTAACAAACTTACAGAGACTTTTTGGAACTTTTTCCTAATGTAAACAATGTCACATTGGGCTGAAAAAATGGAACCGAAAGTGAGATCTTCTTCTTCAGGAACTGCTAGCTCACCAGCATCTGCTTCCAAGCCGGAAACAACCATAAACTTTTCTAATATGCTAGCCACTGCATTGTGCTCTCTACTGGACCAGATGACCCAGCTTAATAATAATTTTGAAACTCTCCAAAAACAGCTAAAAGAAACTAATATAAAAACAGAAAAAAACAGCAAAGTCTTTGAGAAAAGTTGATGGTAAGACAAAAGCATTAAATCAGAGACTGGAGGCAGTGGAAAAAGAGAAAGACCCTGATAAACAACAGCTGCTACAAATACAAATGGAAAAATCATCATATATCCTGAGATTCCAGGGTATCCCGGAACAAAAAGGGGAAAACCTCAAAGAGATTTTAAGTGAAGCCCTGGCACCGGTAGTAGACCTCAAAGTGGAATTTATACAAAGCAAGATGGATGTGGTCTATCAGACGTATCCAGACTACATCAAGAAAAATAAACTACCCAGTGAAATATTTGTGAAATTCTCCAAGAGGTCTACCAGAGATGTAATATTTAAAGCGACCAACAGGATTATTCTAAAAATCAAAGGTGAAGAAATGAGAATCTTAAAAGACATTCCATTTGAGATAAGAAAGAAGAGACAACAATATAAAAAATTGACAACTTTTCTACAGAAAAATTCCACTCCTTACAGATGGATTTTACCAGTGGGACTTATCTTCAACTTCAAGGAGAGAGAAAAAGAAAAAATAGACTCTGTTGCAAAAGCCAAAGCATTTTTGGACCAGCATCAAAAAACAGAGACAGAGAAAGGAAAAGTGGAGGACAACAATGCATAGGAAGATAACAGCAAAAATGGATCAGGAAGTAGTAGCAGTACATCGGGCAGCTCCTCAGAAGAAGACTCTGAATTTGATATGGGAGAAGCCGCCTCCAAACTTCTCAAAGTCAGATGGGACTATGACAAAGATAAACGTAAAGGGAAAAAGAAGAAATAATGAACCAATTCCGAAAGTTTAATACTATTAAGTCTAATGTACCAAATGGCTAATATTGTTTGTGCTGAATTATATTTGAAACAGTTAATCTCATCCTTCATCTTTAGAACGTTAAAGCTAAAGGAAACTTTAAAATAAGCTATTTGTATCATAGTACATCCCTTTTTAGCTATATGTTTTAGTGTTTCCTTATCCCTTGCCCTGTGTGGTATGCAGTAAAAATGCAATAAAAAGGTTTTTTTAAAAAAAATAATAATAAAAGAAACCAAAGCAGTGCCCTTCACTGTTTTAATAACCAAGAAAAACTAAACAGTTTTCCCGCCTGGGTCTGGTGATTGTGATTTTAAATCTAAGAAAGATTTGTTCTTTTGGTTAAGGATGCAGTAGAAAAATCACAATCCTATAATATATTCATAATGAACCTCATCCACTATAGCAAGGCAAACCGTGTGTTAGAAGATGTCTTAGAATACATGCATTTGCATACACATACACTAGCATAATTTCATATGCACAGTCAGGGTAAACACATATATAATATAAAAATATGACTGCCAAAATGTACTTCAGCTGTACGGCAACCCCCCCCCCCCTTCACCACTCAAATAAGATATGGACACTCTAGCCCATGAAATCATGGTTCAGGTGCTCAGACGTGTCCCTTCTGGTCTTCTCCATTCATTGCCACCTGTGCCTCCTCCTCCTCCTCCAGCTGGGGAAGGTTAAACAAAGCGCTCCAAAGTTTCCTATTTCAAGCAACTATAGAGGGTATTTTTAGACTGCTGAATTTATTAGTATGCACTTTAATAGTTCAGACAAATAATTAAAAAATGTTTAGATTTAAAGCAGCCTACCTGTGTTAAACTTCTAAAATTCAGGTTTTTTCTTTTTTAACTTCATGAATGAGCATTGACTTGTTCCAGATGCTAACAGAGTTGATTTTCAGAGATGCTGAGCATCTTGTGATCCTCTTCAAGGAAGACAAACAGTTATACATGTTATTTTTAGCATCCAGTATCATAGGACATGTTAAATATTGTCCTAATTGTAAATTGGAGCTGCGGTGGCTCAAGTGGTTAAGATGCTGAACTGCAGGCTGTGGAAGGTCAGTAGTTCAGCAGTTCGAGACCCGACTGTGCCGCATGACGGAGTGAGCTCCTGTCTCTAGTTCCAGCTCCTGCCAACCTAGCAGTTCGAAAGCAAGAAATTGCAAGTGGATAAATAGGTACCACTTTGGTGGGAAGGTAACAGCGTTCCGTGCAACTTGGTGTTTAGTCATGATGGCCACATGACCACGGAAACGTCTTCAGACAGCGCTGGCTCTTCAGCTTTGAAATGGAGATGAGCACCGCAACCCTAGAGTCGGACTCGACTGGCTTTCGAGCAAGGAAACCTTTACCTTTACTAAATTGTACTACTGATTGCTATTTCACTGTGTACTAAGATGTCCTCCATTTGAAATGCTTGCTGCAAGGTGAGAGGCTTCCTGGTTTAAATTAACAACCTATGTTGAGCAAGTATTCTTTTTGTGTGGTTTTATTTTTAACTATATTCATTTTTCTGATTCAAATTCCATTACAGACTATGCAGCAGATGAGTGATCACCGCTATGACAAGCTTACAGTTCCCAATGACAGTGCAGCAAACTGTGTATATTTAAACATTCCTGGCAAAGGCCATATTTTATTGCACCGAGCCCCTGAGGAGTATCCAGAAACTGCAAAGGTAAAAGCAACAATACTGAGGCATTTTTTCTATAAGGTACCAATTTATTCTACATTTCAGACAGGATGTGGGGGATAGGGGAGAATTTATCATCAGCTTGGTGTTCAAACACTGCCAGTAGTATATAACATTGCTGTTATACACAAATGAGAAAAGGAGAAGTCAGATGAAGCTAATGATGCAGGAATGTATGTGCATCTAGAGTTCTCGTTGACGGAGCTTGTGCTGTTTGTTGAGGAACCTAAGCTGCTCTGTGTAAAGGTCCATTGGCTGCTGATCTCAAAAAGGCAGTCCCATAGTACAGATTATTCTTAGGTATTCCATTCTTTTGGCTGCATAGTTACAGCACAGGAAACAGACATACTTTTTTCAAGTTCCTAATCTATTATGTCTGTTCTAGGTTGGATCCTGACTTAGTATTTTTTTCTACCAAATTTTGTCAGTGCTTCCTCCTGTCTACTCCATGGTGTGTGTGTTCCTTTTATCTAAATGAGGAAGATTTGCTTATTTTCCACCTGTGCCAACTTTAACAATTTGTTAGGGTTGAGAAAATTTACTCTAGGGGTGTGCATTCGGGTCTACCGGACCAAAAATGTACTTGGAAAACACCTTATCAGTACTTTTCGGGTATATTTCGACTTTCCAAATGTATCAGGGTTTTCTCAGGAAAAACGGGGGGGGGGAATCCCCCCAAAATACTGGATTTATTTGGGAATTATCAGTAAATCCAAATATAGAGGAGAGGCAGGAGCAGATCACTCCTGACTTGCAGCTGTTTGTTGGGCTTCTACTGCAGTCCCTTTAAGGTTTAAAGGGAAGCCCTGACCTGGATAGGCCAGGCAAGTCTGATCTCATCAGACCTTGGAAGCTAAGCAGGGCTGACTCTGACAAGTACTTGGATGGGAGACCTCCTTGAAATACTGGAAGCGGGGGCAGGCTTTATTCAGCCACCTCTCTGAATATTGTCCAGGGCCCCAGTAGGGGTCAGTCACCAGAAGTCGCCATGACTTCCAGGTGCACACAGACACGTGCATGCGCACACACACACATATGCGCATATGAAAAATATCCCCCCCCCAAGTTTAAAGGGACTGCAGAAGGCACCCTGAGGATCAGAATCAGCTGTAATGGGGGGAGCAGACTGTTCCGGCTGGCTTGGCTTGGGGCTGGCTCCTTCTGCAGTATGGTTTAAACTGGGTTGCGGGAGAAGCAGTCCCAGCCAGGATCTGTGTGCCTTGGGGAGGGATTTCCCCACGGCACACAGATCCAGTAGCTGGTTCCTCCTGCAGCCCAGTTTAAACCGGGCCGCAATAGAAGCAGTCTCAGCCAGGATCGACGTGCCTCAGGGAGGCTCCTTTTGCAGCATGGTTTAAACCGGGCTACAGGAGAAGCAGACCCAGCCAGGACCTGTGTGCCTCAGGGAATGATTTTCCCATGGCACACAGATCCTGGAGCAGGCTTCTCCTGCGGCATGGTTTAAACTGGGCTGCAGGAGAAGCCAAGCCAGCCCCAGGATCAGGCTGGCTTTTTAAAAATCTGATATTTTTCTTCTTGGGTTTATTGGACCCCCAAAATTTGGGATTTCCATTAAAAATTCCAGATCTGAATACTGGAATTCTGTCACATTGGAATCTAGGATCTGAATACTGAAAACTGTCACATTGGAATCTAGGATTTTTCAGAAATACCTAATTTTGTTTTATCCAATAGACCCGAACCAAAAAAATGCACACTCCCACGTCTGTCAGATACTTCCAAACAGGCCTCTTTTCAGACTGAAATACATTGTAGGTGGGGGTATATGCATTCATACATGAACATATGGACTTCCAAATAAGATCACTGGAGGGTTACTAATTAAACTGGGGCAAAGGCAAAATTGTACTAATGCAACCTCTTGTTGAAACATTTATTCACATCTATAATTCTTTTTTCCTCTCCCCCCCCCCAAATAGGTCTTTGAAAAACTGAAGGACCACATGCTGATCCCTATAGCCTGTACAGAGCTAGAAAAAGTAGATGGATCACTGACTTGTACTTCTGTCCTTATTAACAAAACTTCAGAATTATGAATTTACAGACTCCCTCCCTTGTAACTGGCAATAATGTACATGCAAGGTAGATGAATCTGTATCCACTTTTATTGGTTTTCATGACAATCTACTGTGCCACTGTGCTACTAACCTTTGTTTACAATGGTGCCCCTTCAGATGGTAATTAAGGTGTGCATATGGGTTTTTTTCCTGATGTAAAAGGATTCTGCAGCATGTTTGTCTGGCCTAACAGAAGACCATTATGATGTTTAGTGGTTCATATAATTGGTGTGAAACTGACCTAGGAACTAGAAGCGTGGGCCACTTCTAGCATTACTTTTGATTGACCCAGATCTTAAGACCTGTGTCTTAATATCGCTTTACAGTGGTTAGGCGCATATTAATTTTGTGTAGGCAAATCTCCGTAAGGCCATATGACCTGCTCTTATAGAAGGTGTAATTTTTCTTGACCATCTTCCACAAACCAGTGTTGGACCCGCAGGACTATGCTGACCTGCACCCTTGTGTCGAATATCCCAGGATAATACAGGTGCTGGACCTAATGGTAGAGAGTGCTTATTTTGCTGCTTCTGCTGATGAGGATGATGTCACAGAAATTTTATAACACTTCTTTCTACAAGGGCTTCCTCCACACCTTTCCCATGGATGTGCCTGTCTTGTGCCAGTATTGATGAGCAAGAGCTGCCAACTACATCTTTTTTTCCCTTAGTGAAAAACTGTCACAGGAAGATCTAGATATAAACAGGGGAATGGCAGGGAAGGGCTGCTCACCTCATTCCTCTGTGGCCATCATTCTACTCAACAATCACCATCCATGGCAAGGGGGCCAGTCAGGCATTTATTACGGCAACAAGCCATAGAACACACATGCTTAAATATAACATTCATAACATTCATATAATGGCAAGGGGGCAATGTTCCCTCTAATCTGTGGAGTCTTGTGAGCAAAAATTCTACTTTGTGAGCTACTGGCATTAAAGCTGTGAGTGAGCCATTTGGTGACTGCATAAATTAGTTTGCTCTGGAACCATCCCTTCCTGAGCTGAGACAAAAATGTGTGAGCAGGAGGCTAAAAAACTGCGAGCTAGTTCACACTAACTCAGCTTAGAGGGAACATTGCAAGGGGGACATATGGTCCCCAGACAGCTTGGGGGAAGGATTTTGAGTGCGGAAATTGGGGCCAAGCAGCCTCACCTGTTCCTCTGCTCTAAAACCTCAGCAAAAACGGCCAGCTTCCATTCTCCTGCACCTGTGGGGATCCAATCTGTTTATAACACCAATGTGAAAGCTACATTAACCAGAAACTCAATTTGCACTGCAGGTGATTTTGTTTCCCTTTCTCTTCTGCATTAGCAACAATCAGATGTTCGCATAAATGACATGGGAGAGGTTTTAAGGTAATCTTAAGTCTTGCATAGCAAAACAATCATGGAAGCTTTTCCTTCCTACCTTTCGCTTTTGTCCTGTGTCTCACTTTCTGCCTCATTTTCCTTCAGTTCCTTTTCTTTTCCTTTGCCTTTCATAAGTTTTCTCTTGCTCTCTTCTTGACACAGACATTATAGGAAACATTTAAAAAGAAAGAAATTCAATAGCGTTATGAACCTGTGCTTCTGTGTGGAAGTCTGTGTGGCTTTCTCTGCAGTACCGGCTGTAGTATAAAACTAATGGGTGTTCATTATCCCATAGTATCATGTTGCTGTTGTGCGCTGGGGTTGCATTTGTAGAGATTCATGAGCAGAATCCTTCGCACACTGCAGGTGGCACCTGGGAAAAAAGTTATTGCAGAGGTGGATTCAAAGGGGGGTTTATTCTGGTAGTCTTGAATTACAGTGTAAATCACTTGTAAGCATGTACTAGATGCTAAGACAGTGACTTACTTGTTTACCTTTTTAACCACTAGAAATCCTTATAACTCCTGAATTAATTTACACTGGTTATGTTTTTAAAATAATGAGCATAATAATGCTCTGACACCTAGATAATTGGCTTTACAAAAGCTATTGACAAGTGATTATTCTTTGCGTTTGTGGAACTTGCATAAGAGCTAATGCTGAACTTCTTGGAAAAGTCTGAGAATGAAATAAAGTGGGAGATTGGGTCAACATGTTATTTTTACTAAGGTATAGTCCTCTGAACAAGGAAGAGAATTATTTTCTAACTGGCTACCATGAGTACTTTATCTAAGCATCACAGTTGTTGTGCCTAGAACAATGGACATATTAGGGGTTTTTTGTTTTAATTGTGTGAATTTGTACTATGGAATTCAATTGAAATGTTTGTTATGGCAAATTCTGCCACACACTTACGGCCTTACTCATATGTTTTTCACACACAAAAGAAAAGAAAATACAATTGCATTCTCATGGCATCTGTAACGTCATAACAAATGGAGAGTTTGTGTAACTAAAGTATGGATTGGAACTCTCTGAGAACTCACATACAGTCTCACTGTTTTAGCAGCTTCCTGCTAAAACCCAACATTTTCCTGAGCTACTTCTGGCTAGCAGTTGAGATATAATATCGGGAAGTTCAATTGCTAAGTAAATAAGTCAGGAAAAGAAAGCTGAAACTATTCATGTAGCCATACAAAAATCTAAGAAATCTAAACTGCTGATTCTTAAATGTTTTCTAATTAATATTTTATTCCCTTTAATGAGAAACTGTTCTCTCTCAAGAAAGGTAGAAAACACCTTGTTTGCTTGTTAAGTGTTGATCATATTCTACCAGAAACCTTAAAATCAATTTACATGAAATGCATATGGTGAAACAGAGAAAACATCCAAAGAAGAGTTGGTGCTAATGGAAAGGATTTAATTTGGAAATGAGGGCAGTTTCACCATATGAAATATATTGGTAAGAGATGGTAACCATGCAAGAATTATAGGGAGCTTCATAACAGCATTTCCTTGCAAAAAACAGTAAGTTAATTTTTCGATGTCCTCATGTTTCACCATTTGAAGAGAAAAGGAGAAGAGGCATGAAATCAGCGCTACCCTATAACACAAACCCCACAGCACAAAGGAGCGGAGTTCTTCTGCTTTGTTATTACTATAATTCCTGCCACTATAGAGTGTTAAGCCAGCTTCAGGTTATATCTTTAAGAAGGAACCAGAGGCTGAACATTCTTGTGAAAGGTTCGGTGTTCTTGGTGCTTCCTATCATCTCTGTTGTTCACCTGGTGTTCAATTGTTAGTACATTTCCAATGTAATATGCATATATCCAAATGAAATTTTGTGGATTATTTATATCTGCTTTACACTTGTACATTGTTTTTATTATCCTTCACATGACTTGTCTGCAGCTGCTGCTAGGAAATGAAGAATAGGGAAAGCAGCTGGGAAAACCATGATATGTTGCATGAAAATAGAAACTTTTGTGACAGGTAGTCTGAGAGCCAAATTTCTTATTGGAAGCTCTTCATTCATGTGACTTAATTGATTGCAGTATATCTGACAGTTGCACTGTTAATCAGTTTTTCTGATTTTTATCATTTCATTATCGTGTCCTGAATCAAGAACCATCTCTCTCAAAAACAGAACACTGTAATGAATTTGAAAAGTTTATATGTAGAGAAGGAAATATTCCTTGGACTCTCTTTCATTCTGTGCCTTCTCCGGATTGGCTTGACAACTCTGTTCATTCTCCCCCCACAATATGAATGCATATGTAAACATAAGGAGTGTATAGTCTAGAGTAATTTTCTACAGATCAGTCTCATAGTGTAGCAAAGTTTCCTGTTCAGGCTGAAACTAGATTTTATGGGATTGGTGCAAAACCAGTAACTGTGTCTGAAAAGTCTAGGGTTAGTCAATGTGTGATAAGAACAGAGGAAGAGACACCAGGGATCTGTGGCCTGTCCCATATTTGCCATAGTGTTGTTTCTTTCTTTAGCCTAGGCCCCGGTCACACGGGAGGTTTAGGCCCGGAAGAGGGACGGATGGGGGGCGCAGCAAACGGGCGCGATCACACTGCAACATCTGGGAAGCGGTGCGCACCCGTCCCCGATTCGGCCCTTTAGGCCAAAAATGCGCATATTAAAAAAACCTAGAAAAAGGTAGGACCTACCTGAAACGGTGCAGCAAGCACGGCCGTGAGATCGCCAGCGCGCCCATCTTCAGGAGCAATCAAGGCTCCTGGCCGAACTGCACATGCACACACATGCGCAGCCGGCTGCCTCACGCTCCCTTCCGTGGGCCCCCCCTCCCGGCATCTGATCGTGCCGGGGAGCAACTGCGTGGCGGCTCAGGGGATCTGTCAGATCCCGCCGCCGTGTGTCTCTTTTGGGGCGGCTCTAAAAAGCCGCACTTTGGCCATGCTCTCCCCCCCCCCCCGTGTGGCAGGGGCCCTAAAGAACCAAACATTTGCCTAAACAAGAAATAGTTGCTTAAACTTCTATTTGGCCTTGACACACAGGGACAGTTATACCATCTGCAAAATCAAGTGGCAAAACCATTTTTGGGATGCCTCATTTTAGATATCAGAAAGGGGTAGCATTTTCGTAGTAGTCCCCTACATCAAATGTAGCCTGTCAAAGAGAAGGGTTCAGCCTAGCTTTCTGCGTTAACAAAGTGTTTGTTCTGTGTACAGAGAATCTTTTGTGGGATCATTCATACCACATTCCAAATGCAGCTTGAAGTGGCAGAGTTCAGGAGAATATTTACCTCTTGATCCTGTTGATTATAAATTGGCCCTGTATCTCTTCCTGGCATATAACCTAACCTCTCTCACACAACCGAACTCCATGTTAAAATGTGCTGAACAGGTTGAATGAAAAAGTGGCAAGCCTGACACTACTGTAAGAGAACTTCTGGTGTCCCACTTTTTCCTTGTCATTGTTCATTATGTACCCGAAACTTGGTGGCTTGTATCCAACCAGGCAGCTAAGAAAACTTAAGCATCTTTAAGCTTTCTTATGAGGAGGGAATGATTTCTGCCAGTTCTTCCCTCCCATTACAGCCTGCTGAGCCCCCCTCCCCAATTTTGCTCTGGTGGCAGTCCATGCAAGTTCAGGAACAGCATAAGTATGGTCTGCACTAGGAGGGGAGAATCAGTGGCAAGTGCCACCTTGTCTTACAAAAACTTAAGTGCCCTGAAGTTTTCTTAATGTGGTCGTATATAGGCTGGTATCTTTTGTTGTGCACTTTGGTGGTAGTAATGTTGGCTTTCCTGTTCCAAGCCTTGCTGCCTAGTTTGTTTTGCATGATTAGGGGCTGAATAATGTGATGCAATATATGGATTTCCTTGTTGGACAGAACATGATAAGAGTCAACTAAGGTTCCCTTCCTTGTGCCAATGAAAAGTCTGTATACACACTGTACCTTAGTTTGCTACCCCTGGCATATTTCCAATCCCACCCACACCACAAACTATACACTCAGTTAAATCTTTCACAGATGCAGCATTATAGAATTATAGTGTGGATTTTTTAAGGACACATGCAACAAAACAATCCCCTTGAGATGGGCTCATAACTTATGTAGAACACCATGTTCAGTTTGGTACAGAGTGGTCAAATTTGCTCCTTCTCTTCCTTTTCCCTTATTTACAACAAACTATCTTTGGGTACATTCTAGCTGCTTAAAATGCTTTAAAAAGTCAAAAAGTCCTCAGGAGTTGGTGCATACCCACAAAGAATAAGAGAGTCTGTTTTGAAAGTAGTTTTCATCTCTTAGTAGCTGTGAACAAAATATCAGGGACCTCGTATGAACTCCCAGAAAACCTGCTAGTGGATGTCTGATGATGCAACTTGTATAAAGACCCATGTGAATCATGTCCATTGTGTTTCTCTTCAGAACACAAAATAATGACTACTAAATCACCACAGTATTAGACTCTTACCTTTGATAAACCCTTATTACAATACAGAATACTGTTGCCCAGTTTTTATGTGTGTGCCAAAATGTTACTGCATTCCATGGTTGGTTAACACTGGAAAAAAAGTTGTTCTGGATTCTCTCTTCTTTTTTTTTGGTTTTGTCTTTTGCAGTCTCAGTACTTCATGTACACCCAACACTATGAAATAAATTGTCAGCTGTACTTGAACTGTGTTTGTTTATTTTTAAAAACTGTCATACTACTTGAATCTCCTTCATCTGAATTTTCACAAACATTGGACTTTCAGTAGATAATCCTAAACAGAATTATACACTTCTAAATCCGTTGAAGTCACTCAGTTTTACTAACCATACACTGTCTTTAAAAATACTGTAATTTTATAGTTACATTAATTTTAATAATATACATGAAGCAATTTGACCTGATAGTGTACAGAAAACACATTCCAAACTCATCCATTACCTAAAAAAACATAAATACTTATTAATTTGTTATTAATGGCTTTAAAACCATTTTCCTGGCACTGATACAGGGAGAATTGTTACCCTCTGCCCCAGCTTCACAGCCCCAATCTGAATTGACTCTCCCACTTTTCTGTAAGAATTTTAAAAAACACTAGATTTAATTACAAATCTTTTGCCACCTTTCCAGCTGTGCCCTGTGATAGTGGTGAGCAGTGTTCCCTCTAAGCTGAGTTAGCGTGAGCTAGCTCACAGTTTTTCAGCCTCTGGCTCACACATTTTTGCCTTAGCTCAGGAAGGAGGGCTCCAGAGCAAGCTAATTTATGCAGCCTGCTCACAACTTTAATGCCAGTAGCTCACAAAGTGGAATTTTTGCACACAAAAATCCAAAGCTTAGAGGGAACATTGGTGGTGAGCCCTAATATACCCTCTGGCTTTAAAAAATACTTTTGTGAGTAAATTCACTGCATCCCATCAGTAAACATCCCTGGAGCAGCGTCTGAGCACTCCGAATGAGGCTGTTGGTAGCTGGAGGAGGGAGGAGTTGAGAAGGACAAGGAAATAGCATTTGTTTTGGGACAAGCAACCCTGCGTTCTCTATAATATACAAACTCATGACGATCTATTTCTCATTGTTTGTACACATGAGTTCATGCAACCTCTTTTGACTGGATGCCATCTTGTATTGCAGTGGGGCTTACTCCTAAGTAAGTATGCATTAGATTGCAGCCTTAAAGAGCAACAATAATGCTTTAATGTTAATAATTATTGATGAATGTAGAGCTATTTTCTTGGGTACAGATCATAGGTATCTCAGAACTGTTTGCCCTATGGGAAATGGTCCCCATAAAGAGTGAGGCTGTTCAGAACGTTGACAAGGAGCTTCTCACAGCAGTATTCTGCCATCTAGTGACAGCCATTGGCTGAGAGGATTATTAATACAGAGGACTATTAATATGCATTGAGCTTATGTATGGCCACTTTCATGGTCCTTTGCATAGGCTTCCTCAGAATGCTCAGAGGTAAAATGAACCAATTAGAAAAACAGACATATTGCAAACAGACATATTGCTTGTAAGTTTGCTGGCTAATTTGGCTTGCATTTGAATGGGCTATTTTGGTATGGAATGCCATAATAAGTTGTTAGCAGGTGGTACAGAAGGAAACAAAATTTTGTCTTTGAAGAGTAATAGCTGGTATCACATGTGGATACAGTTGGTACTCTGTAGAAGAATACAGGCAGGCAACATCACTTTATCAATGGCAGCTTGTGCCAATATGACATCAGAGAAATGTAATCTCTGCATCATACACCACAACAGCTGGCACAGGATAGGGCTGCACTGTAATTTTTTACAGTATTCCTTGAGACTTGCTGAGAAGTTTTAAAAGATATACATGTCCTGAAGGAATTCCTTTCTCTTGTCATTATGAAAATAAGCATCATAAAAACAAGCATAATTAAGTCTAGGGATCATAAAAATAGACCATTAGGTACATACCATTTTCCCTGAAACCTCCAACACACAAAAATGCATCTATTGCTTTGTTAGAGAGTTCCAATTAGTTCAACGTGTCTTAACTGCTGATTTACTGTCACCCTAGTTCAGACAAAACTATGTTCCTTGATGTCTAATTTAGATTAATTCCACCAGCCATTCATCTCTGAAGGGGATTGTTGGTTTCATTATGGAATTCTGGTGCTGGGGAAATAATATTATTATGAAGGGAGGGAAGGGTCTGCAGTCAAGCAAGCTTTTCAAAGCATAGAATGGGACAAGGGTGAAGCATGACTGAGCAACTGATACTTGTAACCCTAGGGGTCTAGTACCATAGCCATGCTATCAAACAACCTGAGCTATGTGAATGAGAAGAAGAAAACATCATATGATCTTTTGTAACGACCTTCTGCTTTCCCCCCTTCTGGGGAGATAAGGGGACCTGAAGGAATGCTTGGTAGCATGCACTTGCACACACATCCATTACACACTCATTTATCTGTTGTGAGACTCCATGAGTTTGCTCATTGCTATGGTATTGGGAATGGAAAGCAGTGTTTACCTCCTCAGGTCATCATTCCCAAGAAGCTCTGGGTTGGCTGCCTTTCCTAATCTGCTTTGCTTTCATATGTTAATTCTCTGGAACAATTTGCTCAATATCTGTCTTCTGCTTCTAGCGTAGACTGTGGTCTAGATCAGTGGTTCTCAGCCTTTTGTGTCCCACCAGTCACGGGCTGTGATCACACTGGCGGCTTGGTGCGATATGGTGCCGCCTCTAATTGAACCGGGTTAAAGTGTAGTGGGATATATCAGCCACACAGCACACCCTGCTGTGGGTTACCCACGGAGACATCCCGTGGTAATGCATCCACATTATTGTAGTGCCCCAGCCACGGAGCAAACTGCAAAAGAAAATAAAAAACCATGTGTGTGCATAGTACACATGCACACATAGGCAATTCTTTTAAAAAACTGCCTCCGTAGTGGCAGAACGGATCTGCAGGTTCACACACTGCCAGATCTTTTCTGCGTGCGCTCCCCTGTGTTCAGACATCCGGCCATGTGCAATGAATGCGCGGGGAAACAAAAACACCACTTCAGAGGTGGTGGCTTTTTAACCCGGCTCCAAGTTGTCCTCTGATGGGGCGAGTGCGCCCGGGGAACGCCTGACAGATGTGGCTGTGTGATTGTGCCCGTTTAATCCATTTGTAAAATGTGCCTATATCGGGCCAAACTGCCAGTCTGAACACAACCACTGTATCAAAGAATCTGCATCCCATCATGACAGAAACAAAAGTCCACTTTTCCCAGGAGGGACATTTATATGTTTATTTGTTTATTTTATTTATTTCTTGGATTTCTTCCCCGCCCTCCCAGCCAAAGCCAGCTCACTGTGGCTTACATAAAAACAGGTAAATTACATAAATAAGTTACATTAAAACATGAATTGTTGTTCAGTCGCACAGTCGAGTCCGACTCTTCGTGACCCCCATGGACCAGATCATGCCAGGCCTTCCTGTCTTCCGCCGTCCTCTGAAGTTTGCTCAATTTCATGTTCGTTGCATCTATGACACTGTCTAACCATCTCATCCTTTGCCGTCCCTGTCTTCTTTGACCTTCAATCTTTCCCAGCATCAGGGTCTTCTCCAGGGAGTGCTCCCTTCTCATTTGGTGGCCAAAGTATTTGAACTTCAGTTTCATTATCTGGCCTTCCAGGGAACAGTCAGGGTTGATTTCTTTGAGGATTGACTGATTTGATCTTCTTGGAGTCTTAAATGAATTACAATTCTGTTATTATATTAACAATTTACAGTAAGCTTTAAAGACATGAAAAGTTACAGAAGCACAAAGGATATCCCTGGCAGGCAAGATACATCAAAGACCCTTGATGCTGGGCAAGGGGAACAAGAGATTAGGAGAAATACAGAATGTCCAGGGTTACTACTAGCATGCCAAAAGGTCACAGGTGGATAATCAGTGGCAGGTAGCATTGGTGGGAGATGACATATCAGATTTGCAGGTGAACATGGGAAGTGAGTCAGAGTGAGACAGAGCAGATCCTTAGTGATTCTTAGTAACTGATATAATACCCCTGCATCCTACCTAGACTACTTTTGGGTCCTACTGGTGTCCCACATGTACCTAGAATAACTGGTCAAGATTATACAGCAGGCTGAATAATTGGACTGGAATTGAGGACTGGGTCACTGGGTGTGGTACATTCCAATAAGGGGAAAAGGCAGGATGTGTATAAAATGTCAACTTTTATTTCCTAAGAACACAGCAAACATTAACTAAAACACTTTCAGAACTAAATCACGTTAGCACTGGGATCTGCTAACTGCCATCTCTACCATTTCCATTTTCTTGAAAATGCCACATGGTTCAGTCTTAAAGGAGCAGTAGCAAATAAACAATCAAACATAAAACTTTCATCAACTATTACTTCCTGTCACAGATTCATCTACCTAAAGGACATGTATTTTTCATTTTAATGTCATTTCAGTCCTAGTAATGGATTGGATGCCCTGACCTGATTAACCCAGGCTAGCCCAGTCTCGTCAGCTTTTGGAAGCTAAGCAGGGTCGGCCATGGCTAGTATTTGGATGGGAGAACTCCAAGGAATACCAGGGTTGTGATGCAGAAGCAGGCAATGGCAAACCATCTCTGAACACCTCTTGCCTTGAAAACCCTACAATCAGCTGTGACTTGTAGCAAAATAAAAATAAAAATGGGATGGATGTTGTTAAACTGAAACTGAATCTAGAGTTACTGGGGTTGCCCTGTGATCTAGATTGCTATTACTACAAAGAATCACACTGTCAGTGAAGGGCCAGGTCCATAGCTTTGGTATGCTCTGGCACTTTTCTTAGATATTTTGGTGGCAGTAGAATCCAAGAGTGTATTTTTTTTCTTTTCTAAATATATCTGATTCACATGTGGCTCTTCCATCATAAAGAGA
Organism: Gekko japonicus; assembly: GCF_001447785.1. Taxonomy (NCBI): domain Eukaryota; kingdom Metazoa; phylum Chordata; class Lepidosauria; order Squamata; family Gekkonidae; genus Gekko; species Gekko japonicus. Next base: position 7,465 of record NW_015173305.1, on the reverse strand, counting down.
CTTTGCAACCAACATACATGATAACCTCATGGACTATTTAATGCTCTCTTTTTGTAGTCGTTCTTAAAAACTGGAACAGCATTTCCTCATTAACTGGTACAAATTCAAAGACGCAGATAGATCTGTCAAAGTTACACTGGCTGTTTAAGTGCTGACAGTTTCAGGTGGGTAGCCGTGTCGGTCTGCGGTAGAAAAGCTACATTTAAGTCCAGTAGCACCTTAGAGACCAACAAGATTTCCAGGGTATAAACTTTCGATAGTCAGATCCAACTAGTGTGTGTGTGTGTGTGTGTGTGTTTGACATTTGAAAGCTTATACCTTGGAAATCTTGTACTTTTAAGGTGCTTCTGGACTTGAATCTAACTTTTTAAATGCTGGAAAGTGGTTAGAGCTTTTGAATAGGCTCTAAGAGACGTGGGTTCAAATTTCCACTCTACCATGAAGCATGCTCAGTGACCCTGGGCTAGTCAATCTCACAAACAGAGCCTAGCCTGCTTCACAGGGTTGTGAGGAAACATTTGAGAGGGGAGAATCATGAGATGCTTGGGAAAGAGTGGGATAAAAATGCTTCCATTCCTACTTTAAAATGCTGGTAATTGCAGTGTACTTTAGGAAAAGTCTGCTGCCTTTTCTATCTCCCAGCTCTTAAGGTCTGCACAGGAATTCCCATTAAGAAGAAGAAAAGAAGAAGAGATTGGATTTATACCCCGCCCTTCACTACCTGAAGGAGTCTCAGAGTGGCTTACAATCCCTTTCCCTTCCTCTCCCCACAACAGACACCCTATGAGGTAGGTGGGGCTGAGACAGCTCTCTTGAGAACTGCCCTTGAGAGAACAGCTCTGAAAGAACTTATGAGAGACCCAAGGTCACACCAGCAGCTGCATGTGGAGGAGTGGGGAATCAAACCTGGTTCTCCCAGATTAGAGTTTGCACTCTTAACCACTACACCAAACTGGCTCTCTACTAAGGTACCTATGCCATATGGGGAGATGTGGAATGGTATAATATAGTGTGATCTCATCAGATCTCAGAAGCTAAACAATGTTGCTATTTGGATGGAAGACCACCAAGGAAGACTTTGCAGAGGAAGGCAATGGCAAACCACCTCTGCTTATTCACTTGCCCTGAGAACATTATGGGGTCACCATAAGTCACCTGTGGCTTGACGACACTTTACACGCGCACACACGTGCTGTGTGGGCCACTCCTACATGGCTGAGTTTGTTGTTTATATTACAGATTTAATATTCCACTAAAGTTTATGAAAAGCAGATGAGCGAAAGATCTGTGTATAAGAACAGCAAGGTGGGAGACAAATTCTGTGGGAAGTCATATGCTTTTGTTGGTCCCTTTGCACAAAGATGACTTGTGAATCAGAAAGGAAATTAAAAAAAACAGAAGGATCATGCAGAGTTAAGTTTAATATGGAAGATAACAGACATTAGCAGCGGCATAAGCCGAGCTGAAAGCTGTTACCTCATATCCAAGAAATCATCTTTGCCACCACATCCAAAGCTTACATGTTTTGCATATATTTTGAAAGAGTTCAACATGCATGATGTCATAGTGAAAAGCCACTTCATTGTTTAAAAGCTGATTTTAATGAATTTAATAGAAATGGATAATGGTCCTATGGGAAAGGAAAAGAAAATAACTTGCATAGATAGAAAAATTGGGGTAATTAACCCCTCTGGGTTTTTTTTAATTTCAGATTTTTCTTTAAAACTGAGGCTTTTCTTGGGTCTGTCAGAAGATCTGTCTTGTCTGTTCATGGCTCCAATTTTCATTTTTAAGTATCCATAGATGGGGCCACACTGAGAATTAGATAGGTTTATAAATGTCCTTGATTAGAAGCCATGCCAAGCACATAATTCTGTGGACAGATCTATTAAGGCTGCATAAAAGGGGAATATCATAAAGCTCTGTAAACTGAAAGCTCATTGAGACAACTTCCATACCCGGCCATGTTGCTCAGCTTTCTAGTTTTTGCAGTCACCCGTGACACTTTCCTTTCTTAGTCTGCTGCCTGGACATCATACAGGAAACCAGAATGACATTGTCACAGTTCTCATTAGCTGCCAAAGCAGCGCACTTTGCTATTGTCAATAGATATACAAAATTGATTGTTCAGGAAACCTCAGTCTTTTCTTCCAGATACGTCCAGATCAATTGTTACAAGAGACTGTCTCCCATTTCCCGCAACATTCTAAAGAAACAGGATCTGTTCACTCAAGATTCTTGTTATCAAACTTACCTGATTTCCCAAGAGCAGATGAGAACAGAAATAGGTAGGAACCTTGGAAGAAAGAGCTTTGTAATACAGTTCCTTTGCTAGGGCATAGCACAGCAGGTATTTACAGTGCATGCTTTTCTAACTTGGGCACAACCCTTCTATATAGCGAAGCATAAAACTGGAATAATTAGCATGTTCCCCCAAACTTGGGGGGGGGGGATATTTGCAGCGTGTTCCAATTTTATGGTTGGACAGGACTGAAAGCTTTTGAGTTCAACAATGAATTTATTAACCTCGTTTATGCCCTGCCTTTCTCCCCAGTGGAGACCCGAAGCAGCTTACATTGTTTTCCTCTTCGCCATTCCATTCTCAGAACAAACATCTGAGGCAGGTTAGGCTGAGAATGTGTGACTGGCCAAAGATGACCCAGTTAGCTTCCATGACAGAGTGGACATTTGAAACCAGTTCTCACAGATCCCAGCAACACTCCACTATACAGCACTGGCTCTCAGTTAAGGTGGTGAACACCAGGTTGGGACATTCCCGGAGATATGGGGGTGGAGCCTGGTGAGGGCAGGGTTTGGGTAGGGGAGGAACCGCAGTCAGGCATAAAACCACAGAGTCCATCTACCCTCCAAACCGTCCATTTTCTCCAGGGGAACTGATCTCTGTAGTCTGGAGAGCCATTGTGATTCCAGCAGATCTCCCGGCCCCACCTGGAGGTTGGAAACCCTAATCTCCATGCATCGTCTGGTAACTGAAATGGGCACAGACATGTCATTTCTATGAGATGGTATAAAAAGAAATAAACAACTATTAATTTGCTTCCAGATGATAGGTGGTATTGGAGTAGATTCAGATTCAGTACTCTCTAGTACTCTCTTGGAAAAGATCTGAATATTAAAAATACTTATTTCTAAGAGGCTTTCTAAAAAGATTATTTTTAAGGCTTTCTAAGATTACCAGCTCAAGCTAAAAATTATCCGCTAGTATTTTTCTAGTCTGAGCCATTCCGACTCTTATAGCCGGTGATTGGGCTATTGGGATGTCAGTCCTAATTTCTCAGGCAGACAGAAATAAACTGTCATTTTGGTGAGAAACACTGCAAGCTGTACAGAGAACCTATTGGCCGGGAAGGATGAGATTTTGGGATAGGTGGGAGATTGGAGGCACACACACAGACACTGATGAGAAAGAAATGGAGAATTGTTCTGTTGTCCCACAGACTGTTGATCAAGGTAACAAACAGAAACAATTAGTGTTATTACGAATGGGGAGACTGTAGGAAATAAAGGGGTCAAGTTTGTACTTTATTTTGAAAAGAATCCCGAAATTAGGGAGTGGATAAAAAAACTATAAAAAACCCTACTTTTTATGGCTGAAATGGTCAAAATGACAAGAAAACTTAAAAATGTGGAAGCAGAAGAATTCTTTGCAGACTGGAAAGACTTTAAAGAATATCTGGAGAAATACTGGGATGTAAAAAACAATTTACTTTGCTTTGAGAACTATTGAAAAAAGAATGACATTAGAAGAGGCGTAAATGTATAAGAATAATAGTTGAAAGATATGTTACCTGTAGAAATTGATTAACGAGTAAGGGGGAAAAGGAGGAGAATATAAGATGCGGGCTGGAGGTTGGAGCACTGTGGGAAGTCAAAAGGGGTGGGGTTAGAAGAAAAGGATGTATGGTAGTTAATAATGTGATGTATGTTTAAAATATTGATATATTCTAATAAATTGTTTTTTTTAAAAAAAGTTTGTACTTTATTTCCATAGCACATGAAAACAAAGAGGAGAGGTGATCAGAATGGAGCTTTGTTAGATTTAGAGCCAACCCTGCCTCCATAAGGATGCTCACGGCCGAAGATACAAGCTATGTAAACTGGAGTCTGTGGATTTAAACTATTTCAGTGTTGGTGGTGACGCTTCAAAGGCAAGCATCCTTGAAATCCAGTGTAGGGGGTCAAAAGGCTACTGTGCCAATACTGTGAATTTCACTGACGTGGTAGTTCGGTGGTTTAGCTCTGCTAGCCAAAAAGAGTCATTGGGAGTAAATGGATCACACAGTGGTGTCTCTCATCGGACAGTGTTGATAGGTTTCAGTGGTGCAAGCTTTGGAAGTTCTTGAAATGTACAAGTACTTCTGCGGGTAGATTAGGGTTGCCAAGTCTGGGTTGGAAAATACCTGGAGACTCTGGGAAACCTGGAAACAACAAGATCTGTGCAGGCCTTTCCCTCCCTTTATGGTGCAGCTTCTTCCTGGGCCAGGTTGAACTGCTAGGCTGCTGGGAACAGCCAGCCCACTTTAAGGAAAGCTACAACACTGAGCATGCTCCATTCTAAGGTCAGTATTAAGTACTTTAACCCACTGGCTTATGGTTCTGTTACTAAAATAGCCTTATTTTAATAGCAAACACTTTAAAAACTCCATTAATTTTTGTTGAAAAATTCACTCATTAAAAAAAGTTCCTTCAGGGGCCCCCTGGGATTGAGGGCCCTGAAGCTTAAGCTTCATTAGTTTCACAGCAGATCTGCCTCTGACTATAGGGCATTTGTGAGTGGGGGAAGGGACAGGGAAACTGAGGAGAAGACAGTTTTCAGTAAACCTACAATTCTCAGAAGTAAGAGGAAGTAGAAACAGGGAGACGGGGATGTCCCTGTGTGAAACTGTCTAGTAAATGAGATAAGCTTGGATAGCAATCACTTAGGTTCTCTGATGATGGAATGTTTATTTATTTATTCATTTATTTATTTATTTTGAGATTTATATCCCGCCCTACCCGTACGGCCCAGGGCTCTTTCTATGTCACGATCCAATGCTCTTTCTATGTCACGATCCACTGCCGTCAGAGGACACACACTGCCACTCTCCTCCATGCAGGGTTAAAACAATGGGCTTAGACGGGAATAATATGTCCACATGGAAGGTAGGGGACCCGCTACCTTGATCTGGCCTTAAAATACATTGGTGCTATTTCTGACAATCTTAATGTCTGTTCTGTCATTGACCTGGTTTAAGCATTGAATGCCAACCATTAAAAGCCGACCAAAATAAAAATGTTTTATGAAGCTTCCAAAAGATCCTTAGATTTGACTTTGATAAGTGTTCCAAGGACAGGCACTCCAGACAGCCATTAAAAAACCCTGTTTCCCTCTCTTCTTTTAGTGTCTGAACTTGTTTCAGAAAATACTTAACAGAAGAATCTGTTTTGCTTTTTTTTTTTTTTGAGATTACACCAGGACAGAAGAAAAAACAGTTTTATACATGTTGTGCATCCTTAAACATGTTACAGATAATTTATAATTTTGATGTACAGCTTTTCCTGATATAAAAAGGCACAAGAGGAGGACCCATGAGGATTTGTGGTGGAAGAAAACTCCTGTTCCCTCCCCAATTGCTCCCTGCTTCCCTACTCTTGCCCTGGCTCCCCTTGCCCATCCATTTCCCCTAATCTGCACTGGCTTTGCTTCCTCCCACCCCCGTCACCCTCCCACCCAATCTTTCCATCTGCCCAAAGAGCATCCCACAACTGCCCATCTGGTTTCTCCTCCCCTTGGCTGCTCCTCCACTCACTCATTCTTTCAGTTGCTGACCCCCCCCCTCACAGTCCCTGTGGTTTCTCCTCCTCACACCTTCTTCTCCCCCAACTCAGTTCCTCCTCCTTTTTTTCTTTTTGCAGCTCTGGCAACCAAAAATTCCACCTGAAGTTATTTTTTAATAATATCTGGACATGCTCAGAATATCTATTATAGTTTGAAGGTTAGTCTCCCCATATTTATTGCAATCCTGGGGTCCTCCTCTTTGCAGAAACATAAGCCTTAGAGGCATATACTTTAGATTACATACTATGTAAAAGTAAAGGTAAAGGTTTCCCTTGCTTGAAAGCTAGTCGAATCCAACTCCAGGGGGCGGTGCTCATCTCCGCTTCCAAGCCAAAGAGCCAGCACTGTCTGAAGATGTTTCCATAGTCATGCGGCCTGCATGACTAAACACCGAGGCGCATGGAACGCTGTTACCTTCCCACTGAAGCGGTACCTATTTATCTACTTGCAATTTCTTGCTTTTGAACTGCTAGGTTGGCAGGAGCTGGAACTAGAGACGGGAGCTCACTCCGTCATGCTGCACTAGGGTCTCGAACTGCTGAACTACAGACCTTCTGGTCTGCAGCTCAGCGCCATCGCAGCCCCACATACTACATATATGTGTACGTATTTATCTATATGAAACTTTAGTGACTTTTTTTTTAACTGTACGGGGGGCATATTTCCCTATTACTTATATGATACAAGGAAGAAATGTAATCATAACATTTCTACACAATGTGATTAAAACAAGCAACTTTATCTAAGCAATTATTTCTACTACTGATTGAGCACACAAATCAAACATCCTACTAGATTCCTAATACAGAATATGAATGCCTGCTTAACAATCAAAAGAGTTTTTCTTTGGTGGCTCATATTTAGGTATTTAATTGTCTCTTAAGGTATTACAGTGGACATTACTATTGCACCTAAAGGCAATGCTGGGAAATGAAATGAGAAAAGGTGCCTTGCAAATGATCATGAACTATGAAACAGCAGAGACCTCTGGTGGACACTCAACAATTAGCAATGGACCAAACCTGCATCAAGAGTTGATCACCTCAGCAACATGCTTTTCCTTAACTAGGTGCAATGGCCAGTATTCTAAAAAACAAATTATTTGTGGGACCACCAGCCTCAAAGTAAGCTAAGAAATAGTTATCCAGAATTAAAACAGGAGCCTCAGAACTCCTTTGTTTCCTGATGTGCCCTATTATTAAGAAAGCGAGTGCTGCTGCCCTGGATCAGATAAAAATTCTATCAAGTCCAGCATCCTTGCCTTCCATAGTAGCCAACCAGATGTGCAGGAAGGCCTATGATTGGTGTGGAGACAAAGCTTCCCTATATTCTTGCTCCCCAGTGCTGGTATTCAGGTAAGTATTGCCTCTGAACATGGAGATTTCATTTAGTCACTGTAGCTAGAAGACACTGATGGATCTATCCTCCATGAATTTCTCTGATCCCCTTCTAAAGCCAACAAATCTAGTTGCCATCTGTGCCAATCACTCATTGGATTAAGTACTTCCTTCTGAATGTACTGTCGGTCTGTCACTGGTCATCTGTGAGTTCTAATATTAAGAGGGGAGGGAGTTCTCTCTATCCACTTTCTCCAGCCCAAAAATAATGGGATAGAAGGACAAGTCC
>NW_015173304.1:38716-42200 GCF_001447785.1 Gekko japonicus | reverse complement strand
TGGCCAAAGAGGAATGCGGCCACCTTGTATTCCCAGTCCTTGCTGTCTAAGTGGCAGAGTGCATCCTTGGTCATCCGAACTATGCATTCAGCTTGGTCGTTTGTCGCTGGGTGGAACGGGGCTGATCTTATGTGGCGGTGTTAAAGGGCATCAGGTCCCTTCCACCTTATGGTGATCTGACGAATTAATGTTCTCCAAAGTGTCCTATCGTTAACAGCCTTGCTCAGGTCTTGCAAACTGAGGTTTGTGGCTTCCTTGATTGTGTCAAACCATCTCATGCTGGGTCTTCCTCTTTGCCTGCTGCCTTCAACCTTTCCTAGCATTACTGTCTTTTCAAGTGAGTCTAGTCTTCTCATGATGTGACCAAAGTACAGTAGCCTCACTCAGTTTAGTCATTTCAGCTTCTAGGGAGAGTTCAGGCTTGATTTGGTCGAGAGCCCACTTGTTTGGGTTTTTTGGTGGTCCACGGCATCCGTAAAAATCTCCTCCAATACCGCATTTCAAATGAACCAGCTTTCTTCCTGTTATCAACCTCCACAATGGAGTCTAGAGTTCTCCTGGAATTACAGCTGATCTCTGTAGCCTTCTGAAAAGTACACAGACGGACGAGTGATTTCAGCTTAGCGTACTTTATTAGATCAGGAACAAGACAAAGTAACCAGCTCGCAGGCTGGTTTATATGTGCAAACAAAATTGCTGCAGATGTGCATACAATTAGAAAATAGTTGGCAATAATATAGAACAACAATAGAATTCTAAGATGTTTTAATTCTTGTTTTCAGCAAAGAGCGCCATCGAGATGACGTCGAGATGAGCAGAAACGCAGATTACGAACTTCTCGAGTTCTAGCGCTCGTTTCGATACAGTTCTTTATCAAACAAATCTCAGAATCTCAGTTCTTTAATGCTCTTCATACGAATACTTCACAAGAAGGAATTCCTAAATCCAGAAACTTTTCCAAACAGCTTTGGACTAACAATTTTCAACTTTGGAAAAGTTTCTGGATTTAGGAATTCCTTCTTGTGAAGTATGAGATGGATACATTACACCTTCAGACTATAGGTTAAGGAAATGGCAGCTTTGGGGGGCAAACTCTGTGGCATGTATTTTCCCAGGGTTCCCTCTGAGGTATGGAGGGCTCTTGCTGAAGGAGGTGCAGACAGGACCTGCTGACCTGATGGGGAGTATATAAAGGTTGGGCATTTATACCCTGCCTCTGACAGCCTGTCCGTATCTGTCCTGTGGTCCTCTCCCAATGAGTCTCTTTGCCCAAGGCATCCTGGAGATGAGCTGGTTGGTTGACTGCCAACCCCACATGCTGAATTCAGCACGGTGTGCTGCTTTGTCACTAGTCAGCTTGCATCCTTCCTTGCAAGGAGTGAAATCATCTTAAATGCATAGATATCATCCACACAGACAAAATTAGAGTGCAGAGAGACACAATAGGCCAGTGTGGTGCAGTGGTTAGAGTGTCAGGCTAGGACTGGGAAGACCCAGGTTCAAATCCCAAGGCTGCCATGGAAGCCTTCTGAGTGACCTTGGGCCAATCACCGTCACTCAGCCTCACCTACCTCATAGGGTTGTTATTGTGAGGATAAAATGGAGGAAGGGAGAATTGTGATGTAAGCCTCTCTTGTGTGCCCACTGGGTAGAAAAGCAGGATATAATTATCTAGATAGATAAATAACCATCAAAAAAGTGTTAAGCAGCAGAGGAGGAGAAATATGGTTCTGTGTTTTATTATAAACCTGGACAACATAAACTGTTTTTTTCTTTTCCACTTAGGGTGGAATTGGGTGGGTGCAGAGCTAAAAGAAAAGCCAGTTGGCAAGTGTTAATGCCTGATAATTATACCACTGTATGTGTGTGTTATGTGTACACAATGTGCATGTTTTTCCCCCTAAACATCTCCGAATGGTCCCCTGCCGTTGATCTATCAAGAACACTTTGAACTTGATAGACTCCTCATGCTGAAAGCAGAAGAGATTACAAACACAGCACGTGGGTTCCTGTCTGCCATGATGGCATGCATGCTCACGGCATGTATGTCTATGGAAAGTTGCAGTTGGTGCTGACTTCAAACCGTGTCACTCCTCTGCTTCTCAGACCAAAAGTTGACCTCTCTATGACAGACAGGTATGCCCAGGAAGGCCAAGTTTTCAAGAGGAAATATTTCAGTAGTGGTGATTCTCACGTCTTTTTAAGCAGGAGTTCATAGCCCTTTGAGCTGCGGTGGCTCAAGTGGTTAAGACGCTGAACTGCAGGCTGTGGAAGGTCAGTAGTTCAGCAGTTCGAGACCCGGGTGCCGCAAGACGGAGTGAGCTCCCGTCTCTAGTTCCAGCTCCTGCCAACCTAGCAGTTCGAAAGCAAGAAATTGCAAGTAGATAAATAGGGTCCACTTCAGTGGGAAGGTAACAGCGTTCCGTGCGCCTTGGTGTTTAGTCATGCCGGCCACATGACCACAGAAACGTCTTCGGACAGCGCTGGCTCTTCGGCTTTGAAACGGAGATGAGCACCGCAACCCTAGAGTCGGATTCGACTGGCTTTCGAGCTAGGGAACCTTTACCTTTACCTCATAGCCCTTTTCCCTCTTACAGTTGCTACCTTTTAACTACAGTCCTAGCAACACTTTTCTGAGAATAAGTACCATTGAATAAAGTGGGAGTTATATTTGAGTACATTTGCTTAGGATTGCTCGATTTGTTTGCAAAAAGCTGGCAGCTTAAGCTTTTTTTAAAGGGATTTTTTTCAAAGAGGGGCCGTGGGGGGCACTAATTAAATTATTAAACCCTCCTTTTCCCCTTGTGGGGAGGCGCTGCATCAAACGAGCCTTGTGCAAGAGGCTCCCCCTGCCCAGCCAGCCCCACTTTGTCTGTGCACCGTCACTTTGCCTGGTGGGGAGCAGAGCTGCGGTGTGCTCCGAGCCTCGGCTGGCCCCACCCACCCCGTCAAAGCAGCACTGGCTCTTACTGGGTTGGCCAGCTGTGGCGGGGACCTGCTGGACAGCGGGGAGCCCCTGCTGCAGAGCGCAGTGGCCTTCAGGCAGCACATGTTGGCATAGCTCCAGCCAGTTCTGCACATGGGCACTCTGAGTTCACTTGCAATGGCTGGGAAGCAGCAGCAGCGCCTGCATGGCCAGCCTGGTACAGCCTCACTGCAGAAGCCAGTGGGCAGTCCCCGGCTAGCATGGCACACTCAGCAGCAGGGCCGGCCCGAGGTGTTTCTGCGCCCTAGGCGAGGCCAGCTTGTGGCACCCCTAGGCGATGCCAACCTCCCGGTGGGGCCTGCAGACCTCCCAGAAACACACCCAGGAGGGGGGGCACCGGGCACCACAAGCTAGCCTCGCCCCTGCCCAGGTCGGGCCCAGCCAGGCCGCCCTTCCCGCCAGGCGACAGGACTGGCGGGGGCTTCAGCTAGGGAACCAGGAGGTGGTGGCGGCTCTTTGTCCACTGGGGGGGCGGGGGAGAGGGGGGAGTGCTCTGCC
>NW_015173304.1:35728-38512 GCF_001447785.1 Gekko japonicus | reverse complement strand
CTCCTCATGCTCCCCCCACCGCCTTCTCCTGGTGAACCCCCCACCCCCCGGGGCCGAAGGGGGGGGGGAGGAGGAGAGTCTCCCCCGCCGGGCTGGGCCTCCCGCTCCCTGCCTAGAGGGCCGCACGGGGTGGGGGCTGGGGCTGGGCAGCAGCCAGATGGTGGGGGCCCCCTGAGCCCAGAGCACGCATCTTCCCCACGGCTGCCCCTCGGCCTGCCTCGCCTCGACAGTCCTCGGCCCGAGGGGGGGAGGCAGGTGGCGGAGAGTCCAAGCAGAGCGGAGCATAGCTGGGCACCTCTGGGCCCCAAGGGGGAAGGGCCATCCTGGCCGGGGCCACCCGCCTTCTCCAGCGCGTCTTGGGCGCCAGCGCCAGCCCCCCTCCCCTCAGCCCCTTTTGCGCCCCCCACGCGCCTGGGAGCAGCAATGGCTGGTAACCGGGAGAGCTGTGGAGGGCGGAGCCGCGGGAAGGAAGGGGTGCATTGTGGGTGCCCAGAAAGCCATGCTGGGTGCAGGTGGACAGGCGGTGGCGGCAGGGGCCTTACTGCGCCCTAGGCCAGATGCTAGTAGGCCTAGTGAGAGAGCCTGCCCTACTCAGCAGTCCGTGGCTACAGATGCGACCCTCCTGGCACCCAGAGGCAAGTAAACAAGAAAAAGAGCATCAGAGTTAAGAGAAAGGGAAGATAGGGTGGGGGCACTGCAGATGCGAAAGGGGGCGGAGCCCTGTGCACACCCACGTGGACACACCCACTGGCTACGGCCCCCGCTAGATGCCTCTGAGTTTATGAAGGGAACTTGCAAATTGCAAGATGCTTCTTGGCTTGTCCTATTCTCTTCCCTGTCTGATGGGGGGAGAAGCCTGTCTGCAAGGTTTTGCAGAGCTGAGTCCTCTCCCCCGCTCTTTGGCAGATGAAAGTTTAATGGATTAATTAATCAAGTAGTCAATTAAAATTCATGCAATGAAAAGTATTTCTTTAATTGGCTTTTCGTCCTACTGAAGCAACAACCTCAAAATCCCACGGCCAGTCCTGAGAAGGTTTCCTGCTCATAGATAAGGAACCATGTGCATAAACTGGACCCCATGTCCCAAACCATGCATGTCTGAATGTGGAAGCGGCCCATCTCCACTGCATGACATTCAATGAGGTGTTTATTCCAATGTGCATCTCCACCCAGCTGTCAATGGCATTGTGTGTCTGCATCTCATGGAAAGCCATAGCCAACTGTGCAGAAGAAGAGTAGGTTTTTATACCCCACTTTTCTTTACCATGAGGAATCTCAAAGCAGCTTACAATTGTTTTTCTCTTCCTTTCCCCACAACAGGCACCTTGTGAGGTAGTTGGGTCTGAGAGAGTTCTGAGAGAACTGTGACTAGCACAAGGTCACCCAGCAGGTTTCATGTGGAGGAAGAGTAGGGAATCAAACCTGGTTCTCCAGATTAGAGTCCACTGCTCTGAACCACTAGACCACGCTGGCTCTCATGGAGCTATTACAGCCAATTTACTCTTGTGTTCCTGCTTCCACAAACAGCTAATTTATCTAGATCAGGATGACTATAGTGTTCCAAGGGCATCCTAACCTTAGGGAATCGAATTCCTCGATCAAAAGGAATTTGAGCATAAGAACTCCCGGGGGAGGGTTCATTCTAATATATCCATGACAGCTGAATCAGAGTGCTAGAATCTGACAGAGAATTTCTGGGGAAGAACATGACTCTCGGGCATCTTTGGGCATTAGTCCTCTGCAAGTCAACGATCACATTAATGCTCTTTTCACCTGTTGGGGTTTAGAGGTCAAATTCTTTCTCGCATTGGGTCATGTCAATTCCTTCATGGTGTTCGAGTTTCCATAAGACGTCACCTTCATCCAATACCAACGTTCTTTTCCTCAATAGTTGTTCCATCAGCTGACCAGGTCTTTGTGCTTGTTGCAAGACAGCACAAAGACAGATCTAAATATTTATTGGGGTAAGAGATGGTCATAGCTTCTGTCGGAAGGAGAGTTCCAAATCAACACCTGGCCACAGTCAGACGTGCCTTCAGATCCGACTCAGCTGCGAATGCCTGAGGAATCTAAAGGGCACGATCAGCCAGCAATATTTGGGAGGAGTCCTGCATCCATCGGCATCCCGTGTTGCCCCACCATGGAAGCGGAGTTAAAAGACACTGGGGAAAGTCCAGTCCTAATGCTTGTTGACGGGCCACAGACAGACTTCCCCCTGTCTGATCACTCAAACACTCACTCAAGCCATCGGGATGGTCTGCTCATTCCATCCAGACTCGGTGCCAATTTCCCCCCTCACTTAGCACTATGTGCATGAACGCATACTCCATGACGAACCCTCCATGCGGAGGTGTGATCCCTCGTTTATGGAAAAGGGGGAAAAAACCACTCACCCACACGCGCTGTCTGATCACATAGTGATGGGCTGAGCCCGCAGCTACAAAGGATGTGTGCTAGCGCAATGCCATGTCAATTTTCACCAGGGGAAATAGGCTCACTTCCCTCCGCAACAAATGGCACATCTGATTGCAGCCTTGGTGAAAGAAGAAGCCCCTTTAAAACCAACAAAGTTTTTTTTCTGGATATAAGCTTCCCTGTGCATGTGCGGTCGGGTTAGAACGGATAAAAGGAAGCACTTCTTCGCCCAAAGAGTGATTAACACATGGAATTCACTGCCACAGGAAGTGGTGGCGGCTACAAGCATGGATGGCTTCAAAAGGGAATTAGATAAGCATATGGAGCAGAGGTCCATCAGTGGCTATTAGCCACAAGGTATAGATAGGG
>NW_015173304.1:31336-35627 GCF_001447785.1 Gekko japonicus | reverse complement strand
TAAGACCTGTGAATAGCAGCAAATTAGCATACAGCATAATAAAAGCATTTGCAAACAGATGCCAGGAACAATTATGCATTTGTATGCCTGTCTAGCCCCCCCCCCCCAGCATTCCAGGGCCCATAGAATTTCCAAGTGTGTGTGAAAATGCTGCTGATAGGGATAGCTGAGAGAGGAAATTCTTTTGGTGACAACACACAGAGAACTTCTGTTTGTTTCTGCAAAGGCCCCCAACTGCACTTCAGTTTTCAAGTTTGGGTGGGTGGGAGGTGGTGTACATCTGAGGTGAACCTGACTTGGTTTCTTTCATTTGAAGGCTAACACTTGGATGGGGCTCATGAGCTTGTGGCACAGCATTACTAGAAATATGCATATTTTCATTTTACAAGCAAGTTACATGCAAGATACAAAAGGGGGAATATGCCATGTTGACGTTGGGCATATCAATGTTCCTTACAACCTGAACACATTTTCCCCTTATCCTTATGAACAAAGTCATAAGCTTGCGGGGAGGGCGGGGTATAAGTTAAATAAAATAAATAAATAAATAACAAAACTTTTCAGCCACATTTGGATTGAAAACTGGCAAGGTTGCCTCTAGAGACTAAAATTGCCCTGCAGGCTACAAGAAGAGAAGAGCCACCAATTGATGATCACTAGGCTAAACAGTGATTTCCCAAGTCAGAACTCTTGATTTTGTAGTTCTAACAACAAACCTTGACCTGGATAGTGCAGGCTAGCCCAATCTTGTCAGATCTTGGAAGGTAAGTAGAGTCGGCCCTGGTCAGTATTTGGATGGGAGACCACCAAGAAATACCAGGGTTGTGATGTGCAGGCGGGCAATGGAAAAACGCCTCCAAACATCTCTTGCCCTGGAAACCTCTATGGGGTTGCTATAAGTTGGCTGTGACTTGACAGCACCCCTCCCCACATCAATCTTCAGGTGGGGCCTGGAGTTCCCCTGGTATTATAACTGATCTAAATACTAGAGATCAGTTCCCCTGGAAGAAACGGCAGCTTCAGAGCTCCAAAGCTATGGTATACAATAAAGTACAGGAGAAATAAAAGTCCTAGATCAATAGTGCCCGGCTCAGCTCCCTTCCCTCCCTAAACTCTACTCTCCCTGTGCACTGCCCCACAATAAGGCGGCCAAGCCCCAGTAGCAGCTGGGTTCCCCTGCCCCCAGCTCCTATTGCCTGCTGTCACTCCAAGCGGCAATGAACAACAACAACAACAACAAGACAGCATGGCATGTTGCACTGTGTCACTTCTGGTAAAAACTCAGAAGTGACAGAGAATAGCTCTAGGAATCACAGGAAATGTCATGATAAAACTCTATGACCGATTTTCACACAACAGCTGCGCCGCGGTCACACCTCCCTTTGCCCCGCTTCTATTGGTCAATTTCCCACTCGAAGCTGCGCGGCTGCATTTTGAAGAAGAAGAGAAGAAGAGATTGGATTTATACCCCGCCCTTCACTTGGAGTCTCAGAGGGGCTTACAAACTCCTTTCCCTTCCCCTCCCCACAACAGACACCCTGTGAGAGAACTCTGACACAAACTGCTCTTTTTCAAGGAGAGCTGTGCCAGAGCTTGTGACTGACCCAAGGTCACATCAGCAGGTGCAAGTGGAGGAGTGGGGAATCAAACCCGGTTCTCCCAGATTAGAGTCCGCACACTTAACCACTACACCAAACTGACCTGCGGCTTTGCCCGATTTCCCCCGTGGTTTCGTGATCCTGTTTTTTGAGGATCACAAAACCGTGGGGAAAATCGGGCGAAGCCGTGGGTCAAAATGCGGCCGTGCGGCTTCGAGTGGGAAATTGACAATGGAAGTTGGGGCAAAGGGAGGTGCGACTGCGGCGCAGCTCTTGTGTGAAATCGGTCTATGTCACTTCTGGGTTCTTACTGGAATTGATGTGATGCCACAGCTGGTATCAGAGCTCCCCCCATTATGCTGCCCACAACCCTCTTGCCACTTGTCAACCACTAACTGGCAATCCTACCTCCAAGATCTCCAGGAATTTCCCAAGCCAGAATTGGCAACCCTAGATTTTGGGGTCATGGTGAAGGAAACTGACATGATATGCCCTAAAATCAGATGTTAGAGATTTGTGTATAAAGTGTAATCTCTCTCCTGAGTGCATTGCATAGACTAGGGCTGCTTCCACATGGAGGTTTTTGCTATGCTATTGTATCTGAACTGGAGTGTGTATTTGTAGAGCATCTACACTAGGGGTGGTCAAACTGTGGCTCGGGAGCCCCATGCGACTCCTTCGCACATATTGTGCAGCTCCTGGCAGGGCAGCGAGAGAAGCTAAATATCATTAGAAAACAAATATAATTGGACAAATAAATATCAATATCTGCTTTTACCACTTTTGTTATTATTTTTGGCAGTTTCATTTAATGTTAATAAAAAACAAATTTGCATATTTACCAGTAAAAATGTGTAATATTTGTTCATGTCTTGTGGTTCTCAAACATCTGATGTTTCTTCTATGTGGCTCTTATGTCAAGCAAGTTTGGACACCCCTGATCTACATAATGCCATCCCCTAACCATCCACTTTCTGTGTTTTCCTCCATTTTGCTGTGATCCTTCACAAACCTAGCTTGATACAGTCATTTGGGAAACATCTTTCAGGAAGGTTCTCTGGAGAGGCAGCACAGAAACTTTACAAATAAATAAGACAACACATTTGTCAAAGCACAGTTGCCCTGCTCTGTGTGGACAGGAAGAGCACATCTTTGCAGGGCTTCCCCATTTGAGTGTCATTTTCCTTGTCTGAGCCCTCCTCATCCACCACTTTTCTTCCCCCTACTGCCACGTCACTGAAGAACTTCTTTTTAAAAATTCAGTAATGGACATATCCTGACAGCAATATATCAATGACCAAACAGGAAACTGACATACAGTATTGAATGTAATTGGCATGTCTCTATATCTTAAAATTGGTAAGGGAGACACTGCTGGAACTTACGGTTACAGAGATATGTCAATTATAGATTTTTTTTAAAGCCCTTTAAATGGGGGGGGAATGGGTGTTATGAGGGGGAGGAAGGCAAGGGAAGTGTGGGGAAAACAACCCACATGGGTGTTCCATTCGTGCTGCTAATGCCTTTGCATTGGCAGCTGCACTGGAAAGAAGATTGAAACCAATTGCTTTCTGGATACAGACAGGTTTGGAAAACTGTGATGGGGTGGGGGACAAGCACTCCTCAAGGTGACAGTCAATGTACTCATTTTATCACGCTGGTCTGGCCAGCACCAACACAAAGCTTTACCCTTTGCCCTGACACCTGGCGGAGTTGCCCTTGTGTACAGCCCCACTCACCTTAGCAAAGGCTAAGTGGCAGTTCCTGTGCTGCAATAGACTCTGTACATGTGTGTGAGAGAGCAGATATCTCCTTCCTTTCAAAGGAGTGAGACTGTAAATGCATTAACGCCAACATTTCAACCTCTGCTCCACTCAGGCCACTTGCAAAAGTTCCAAAGGTTCTGGGACGTGAAGTTCCAGGGCAGATATAGAAACTGGAGTAGCTATCCATCATAATGTGTCAGAAAAACTGCAGCCGCACTTGATAGGTTCGCCCTGGAACAGCCACTCATTCCCAATGCTCTGTATATTTGCAAGATGTGAATGGTTGTGAGCAGGGCAAGAGAGTTCGCAACATGCACCTCAGAAATGTCCTCTGTGATTTTGACATGGAACATTTGAGTCTCAGTGAGAAAGGTGGACTGAAAATATAGCAAAATAAATAATTAAATGCAGGGCTCTTTTTGTAGATAAAGCCCAGCAGGAACTCATTAGCATAATAGGCCACACCCAACAGAAAAAACCCAACACTCATTAGCATATTAGGCCACACGCGTGACAGCACAGCTCATTGGCATATTAGGCCACACCCCCATGTTACCAGAAGTGTGCTCATCCAGCCACACCCACATTTTGCTTCTTATTCTGCTTACCTTGTTTGTTGTCAAAACCCAGGGCTCTTTTGTAGCAGGAACTCCTTTGCATGTTAGGCCACACACCCCTAATGTAGCCAATCCTAATACGTTTCTGCTGTTGGGTGGGTCCTATTATGCTAATGAATTCCTGCTAGGCATGGGCAACTTGGAAGCCAGCCGGAACTCCGTTCCTGTGCGTTCCTGCCCCCAAATAGCCCTGATTAAATGTATGCTCTATATTGTATGTCCAAGGTGAGGATTTGACATTTTGACTGCATTTGGTTTCTGAAAAGAGAGAGGCGGGAATTTGAGCCTGCTGTGAAAACAGAGAAATAAA
>NW_015173304.1:0-31322 GCF_001447785.1 Gekko japonicus | reverse complement strand
GAGCGTTCCACCAGGCTGATGCCAGAGCCGAAAAGGCTCTAGCTCAGGTTGAGGCTAAGCAGATATCTTTGGGGCAGGGGACTGCCAGAAGGTTTTGATCTATTGAGCGTAGAGCTCTCTATGTAAAAGTTTCGGTTTCGCTTGTCTTCATTTTGCTTCACTGCTTACCTTGCCATGTATTAGGGGGAAAGGAATTCCTGAGGGGAGAGTGTGTGGGTTGAGTGCTTCCATGTAGTAGCCATAACCATTTCTCAAGTTGCACCCCTCGGCCTGTATCTCGTGGGATTTGGTCTTGGAGACTCTCTTGCCAGGCTAGAATAGATAAGACATCATATATCTGTCAGAGTTGTCATAGTAATGCTAGGGGCAGATTGCTGATGTATGCATGGGGTGTGGGTGTGCATTGAATCTTACCTATAACCTCTGGATTTCATGCACTTCCTTTAGTCCTGACAAAGAACCAGTTCCTGTAGTAAGCATATCTCTAATAAAGCATCACAGCCGATAGTGTTGTGGAGAGTGACTTAACTGGGGGTCTGACAGATTGTCAGGACTCCTACATTGCTCTTCACACGCAACCCCAATCCTCCTCAGTATGGGGAATGTAGATGAAGATGGAGGGGTGAGCTCGAGTACTGGGTCTGAGCCTGAGAACCCTGTGCATGACCCCGACAAGAAGGGAGACGATAAGTCTACAGGCGCCAAGCCAAAGAAGCACGTCCTCTTCAAACATCCCAAGACTGACCACTGGGAAGATCCACCCTGGCTGGCAAGTACCCCGGGATTCCATGGAACCCGTGGGAGAGTGGGGCAAGAGAGGTGCCGGGTGCCCCGCACCTTCCAGGATGACCCTGACCTGGGCAAAGTGAGGGAAGAGTGGGAGGAAGACCTGGGTGCCAAACGAGGTCAGTCAAGCCTTTGGTCCGAGCTGAAGGAGTTGAAGGAAGGCTTCCAGTACCGGGCATTGAATATTATTTTTAGATATTTTTTGTTTAGCCAGCGGTTTTTTGTGCTTTGTACCAATTCATGTATGCTGGTTCCCCTTCTTTTTTGGTTGGCTTCAACTAGAGCCAGAGCCTTTTTGGCTGCGGCTCCAGCTTGGTGGAATGCTCTTCCAAGAGAGATCCAGGCCCTGCAGGACTTGGAACAGTTCCGCAGGGCCTGTCTGTGAGAACAAGGCTTGTGTGAAACCTAACTCTGGTTCCTTGCACAGTGGCAGGCAACCGATGTAGGGGAAAACACAAAGACGTCTTCCAGAGGCTCTCCTGGAATCCTGCACTGGTTAAGAGATAAAATTTCATCTGGAGCCCTTCTAATGACATGCAGAGGAAATGGAAATAAATTGTATAACTCAGAAGATACCACACCACAATTGGAAACAATTGTTGCACAAAGTTTTTTTTTTTAAGTACATGGTAAATGCTTCCTTTGGATGATTCACAGGGACACTTTTGGAGAAGTAGGTATGTGATGAAATTGCACTATTGGGGTTTTGAATGTCCCCCTAAGATGTTGCAATGAATCATGGCTCATTGTTTCCTGCCTTCCTCCAAGCAGTTTCCATGAGGTAGTGATCCATATGTCATAGGTGGGTATAACTCCCTCCCCACTTCCTAAAAAAAGGCCTCTTTATTTTACAAGTTTTCATAACATCTTTTGGTATAGGTTGAAAGCGATAAGTATTTTGCCAGACACCCACAGGGGACATTGCAATATAGCAGGAGAAGCAGAACTTCAGTGGGTGAATCACCCACAGCAAGAACTTGCTAACATACAATGTATGTAGTTATATGATAAAGTTACACTGTTTGACTGATGAAAACTAAAGGGCTGTTGTTTATAGATGGGAGAAAAAGGTGGGTATAAATTTTGTAAGTAAATAGTCTTTTAGATTTTATTTTATTATGCAAATATTATTATATTAATTTTATTTTATTATTATTTTAAATGTATACACACACATATAAAAATATACACATGCATGGTAAATGTTTTATTTGAGGCAATAAAAGATAGCAAGGAATCAATTTTTCAACATGTGTGTGTGTGGGTGTAAAGTGCCATCAAGTTGCAACTGACTTATAGCAACCCCAGCAAGGGGCTTTCAAGGCAAGGGAAAAGCAGAGATTTCATGCCATGGCCTTCCTTTTCAGACTCTTCCTTGGTGGTCTCCCTTCCAAGTACCGACCCTGCTTAGCTTCCCAGGTCTGGACTGGACTCTACCAGGCTGCCTTCCCTCCACTTTTTCAATAGCATTCGCTTACTTTCCTCTTCTCTGCCAGACCCACCCACTTTTTTTGCATCATGACTATTAAAACTGTGATAAATTATTTTACAGTGTAAAATTCCTTGGATCCATTGTCAGCCAGGCACCACCTGATTAATGTATCTTTATTTTAATATATATATTACAGACAGGGCTCTTTTTGTAGAAAAAGAACTCATTAGCATAATAGGCCACACCCAACAGCAGGAACTCATTAGCATATTGGCCACACCCCTGACAGCACAGCTCATTAGCACATTAGGCCGCACCCCCATGTTACCAGAAGTGTGGTTATCCAGCCACAACCACCTTTTGCTTGTTATTCTGTTTACCTTGTTTGTTGTCAAAACCCAGGGCTTTTTTTTTGTAGCAGGAACTCCTTTTCATGTTAGGCCACACACCCCTAATGTAGCCAATCCTAATGAGTTTCTGCTGTTGGGTGTGGCCTATGATGCTAATGAGTTCCTGCTGGGCGTGGCCAACTTGGGAGCCAGCCGGAACTCCGTTCCTGCCCCAAAATAGCCCTGACTACAGAGCTTGGGGGATGAGGAGCACCAGTACTCCTTATACTTCCCTCTGCAGATCCCTGCTAGGGTGTGTCTGAGGGCCCACTAACCTGCAGGAACAGCATTTTGGAGGGCTCAGTGAGCTGAAACAGAAGAGGGGGATATATGCTGACCCCTCTTAAGAAAAGGGTACTTAATAGTGTGATTGGATGCAGGCCGTTACATGAGTTCAAAGCAGTGGTGACAGTGGTTCTGGGGACATTCTGATTGTATTTCTACTTGCCTTTCCAGATGTGCACTAAATTCTTCTGTTGTTGATTTGCTTGCCCCCCCCAAAAAGGGTCTTGTTGGTACCATCACATAAAAGCCACACACCTTCTGCATATGCACTCAAAGAGCAGAGGATGTTTGTTTTCTTATTATAATATTTATCTTGATCCAATTTACTTTCAGGGTGGTTTCCAAACAGCACATTAAAACCATAACATGTTCCGTTATTAAAAACATTACTAAACAGTTCACAGAATAAAATCCACAACAGAAGATGAAAACAGCAGCAAGCCCACCTCCTGAACATTCTGTGAACATTAACATGCCAAATGCAGTGGTAAGATGCAAGAAATGGCCGCAGTAGTTGCCAAAAAAACAAAACCAAACCAGGTCTTGGGATTTATTTATCAAATTAGATTTTTAGGACGCCCTTCCCTGCAAGCTTGGCTCAGGGCGGCTTACAACAAAGGGAAGTATAATAAATTAAGTTAAAACTGACAATAGTTTTTTTGCTGGGGACAGAGAGGACATCGGGAGGCAATTTCATCGACAGCTTCAGAGAGACGGGAGTTCCAGTCTATACTCCCTCTAAAGTGTGGAGTCTTGTGAGTAAAAATCCTACTTTGTCAGCTACTGGCATTAAAGTTGTGAGTGAGTGATTTGGCTACTGCATAAACTAATTTGCTCTGGAACCATCCTTCCTGAACTAAGACAAAAATGTGTGAGCTGGAGGCTAAAAAACTGTGAGCTAGCTCACACTAACTCAGCTTAGAGGGAACATTAGTTCCAGTCCTCTATCAGCTCATCTAAGGAATTGCCAGAGAGCATCAGTTCCTGCAGAACATTCTGGAACCCAATCAGGTCCATTAGTTTCTGCGGGCGAACACAAATCCACTCGCCACCTAGATGGGGGGGGGCGGGGACCCAGCTGGACCTTCAGGGCACAATGTTCTGACCATGGCACCAACATCTTGGTCATGAGATCCATATCTACCCCTATGCCAAAGATTAGATCCAGAGTGTGGCCTGCTTGGGGTGTGGGCCCTGATACAATATGGGTGAGCCCTAGTGCTGCCATGGATGGCTCCAGGTCCACAGCTTGCTGTGATGAGGTGACAATGGAATGGACGTTGAAGTCCTCAAGGATTACAAGCCTTGGGAATTCCAAGGTCCAGCCAGCCACCGCCTCAAGCAAGCTCTTCTACTGGTGTGCTTAGGCGGATGGTATACCAGATGGACAGCCAGACTCAACTCAGAGTTCCAGACCAGGCCTACACAATCAATGCTGGTAATCTTTGGAATGGGGAGTGCCCTGAAGGGAAAACTCTCTTGGATGAGTGCTTCCCAACAGCATTGAACCTGAAGCAAATACAACTCTGCTTGGAACTGAGGCAGAAGGCCTCACACATTTCAACAGATGAATGGCATCTGTCCTCAAGTGGTAGATTAAACGAGTGCCGTCCCAGAATTACGCCAATGGAGGCCCAGATAAGAACAAATGTAAACAATGCATTCAAAAGGCAAAGAAATGTAAGAGGTACAGTCCGTGCAGTCCTAACAGTATCTTTAAAAAAAAAAAAATTAGTTGCTTTTTATCTCTACACACCACAGGATACAGGGGAAAGGAATAATCTAAACTAAAATACAGAGTAAACAGGGATCAAAAATGTTTTAAGCTTCGGTTACCTGATATTTCCTCATTGTTTGGCTTTAAGATAGTTGGAGATTAAAAATTGATATTTCTATCTTAAACAGTGCAAACAAAATTAGCTGTAGTGTGTGCATTCTAGTAAATAAACACAAAAGAAAGAACAGACTTTCAGAATCGGGTTATTTAGCTTCCCTCCGCGTTTGTTCTTATCAAAGGGCAGCCTAACTTTAAATGATTTAGGGGCCGCGGCTCCTAATTCTGATTCAGAGTCAAAAACGTCCTCTAGGGAGCTACTTGAGGAGCTGTCACTGCTTCCGGAACCATGTTCACCAACATCTTCTGTAATGATACTGTCTTCTACTTTCCCTTTTTCTTTTGCTAGATTTTGATGCTGTTCCAAAAACACTTTTGCTTTGAGGACAGAGTCAATCTTTTCTTTTTTCTCTTTGAAGTTGAAGATGAATCCTTCTGGGATTATCCATCTGTAGGGAGTGGCATTTTTTTGTAGAAATGAAGTCAGATTTTTATATTGTTTCCGCCTCTTTTTCACCTCAAATGGAACATCTTTTAAGACCTTCACTTCTTCTCCTTGGATTTTCTTTTTCGGTTACTTTTCCTGGGGTAGGGTAGCCTCCCCTCCCTTCGCTGTATTTGGGGCTCTTTAAGCGGTTTTGTGGGTTTGCGTCTAAGTGCTTGCATGGTTTGCCAAATAGTCACTCACGCTTTACTCCTTGGCTTTTGCCCAGAAATGGGGAAAGTCTCTTAACGCCAGATCTCCTGCTCACTCGTTCCGGTATGCTTCTTTAAGTTCATTGCTGGTCTCGCTCCAGTGGGACCTATCGGGGCAAAAGGAAGCCTTGATAATTCGGCCATCGCCTTGGGAGAGGCTTCCCTCGTGCCCCAGACTACGAGCCCTCACCGGGAGCTCTGGGAGCCCCCGGAATATTCTGGGACCCCTCCCGTCTGGTGCGATTGCAGGCTGCTCTCATTGGAGCTGCGATGGAGCACACCCACCAGCAAGATGCCAAAGCTGGAAGTCCCACAGTCCTAACAGTATCAGTGTTCCCAATAAATTCTACTTCAGCAATTTCATGCTGAAATTTTACTTCAGTTTTGTCCCTTGCCATTTTTATGTACAGTCTGCCAGTGTACTTCTCGCATCTGATGAAGTGGATTCTAGACCATGCAAACTTGAGCAATCTTTAAGGCAAAAAACCCACTCCTTTACATGTTGATTGGTTTGACAGTAAATACCTCTGGCTTTTCCTGCCCTGAACCCCGTGCTCTCCCTCAGGGCTTCACACCCTCCAGTTTTTCATCCCCTGAAAGGAGAGATGTGAAGCAAAGGGGTGTGTGTGTCTCGCTTTGACCTATGTGGGCTTGTTTTGCAATCAGGCACAGCTGAGGTGTAGGAGGTCCTGGAGTTTTTAGAATGACATTTGAATTATCCTTCATCACCAATGCAGGGGGGGGACACTTTGGGATCGGTTCTCCTACAGAGATTACCAATCTCTGAGCAGAAACTGAGTGAAAAGACTTTAGAGGATTGGAAGGTCTATGATGTTAGAAAGGCATATTTATTTGGGATCTCAGCCAGGGAGTAAGACAGATGTGACACATTCTGGATCTCAGCACCTCCCTGTCTGAGCAAAACTCAGCATCTGCTTTCCAAGAAGAAAGTTTCAGGTTGCTCACATCTAGGTGAGCTCGCCTCTTTCTAGCTACTGTATCAAAGGTCATTCTGGAAGTTTAGGGTTTTTTTGGGCATCAAGGTATGAATCTTTCAACCTGGCTGCACACAGTCCAGGTGTCTTCTCTACAAGACGTGTTTCCGTTGCAGGGAGACTGTACCTTCCATTGCTCGATCCCATTTATTTACCAACATTGTCACCCCTAAGGGATTTGGTGGTAAATGGTGGGGATGAAGTCTCTGATAGCAATTGGCTGAGCTGTTCTTATGTCACAGAGGGGCACAGGGGACGGAGGGATCTTGCCTGTAACTGGCTGAGCTATTCTTGACCCTGAAGGACCTTGGCTGATACTGGTTCATCCTAGGATGGGAGAAGAAAAGAGAAGAAAGCACGGCAAAAGAAAAGGTGGCCAGAGGGTGGGGCTAGGACAGGAGTTTAGGATGAAGGAGTAGTCTAGAGCTGGGGTGTCAAACATGCAGCCCAGG
The DNA here is from genome assembly GCF_001447785.1 of Gekko japonicus. Classification (NCBI taxonomy): domain Eukaryota; kingdom Metazoa; phylum Chordata; class Lepidosauria; order Squamata; family Gekkonidae; genus Gekko; species Gekko japonicus. The sequence goes on along the minus strand of NW_015173304.1, from coordinate 24,453 downwards.
GGCCGGATCAGGCCCTCGGAGGCAATGCTCCCTCTAAGCTGTGGAGTCTTGTGAGCAAAAATTCTACTCTGTGAGCTACCGGCATTAAAGTTGGGAGCCGGCGATTTAGCTGCTGCATAAATCAGTCTGCTCCGGAGCCATCCCTTCCTGAGCGAAGACATAAATGTGTGAGCCGGAGGCTAAAAAACCTGTGAGCTAGCTCGCACTCACTCAGCTAAGAGGGAACACTGCTCGGAGGGCTTCTATCAGGCCCGCAGTGGAACTGGCTGTCTTCTGCTTCTGCTTCCATTTCTGCTGCAGCTGCATCATCGTAGGTTTGCAGCTTACAGATACACACCTGAACAGCATACTCAAGTTTGCAACAGCACACTCAAGTTTGCAACAGCACAGACATTTTGATGCAATAATTCAGAGCAAGAGGTGTCAGTTATCAGACACTGTTAAATAAGCAAAATATTGCAAGAGTGCTAATGTTTTAAGAATGTTTTTATTTTAAGTAAAAAAAAAAACCCTTTGTGTCCTTTATAAAGTTTATATCTCCACTTACTGGCATTACATTTTATGACACACATGGCCCAGCCCAACAAGGTCTCATTTATGTCAGATCTGGCCCTCACAACAAATAAGTTTGACATCCCTGGTCTAGAGGGAGGAAGTTAATCGGGGGGGAGGGGCAGAAAGGAGAGTTACACCTTTCTAAGAGCTGCAGAGAGCAGGAAGGCCAGATTCACACAAATAGTCAAATATTTGGCTGCAGGACTCCTGTATGATTCCATTCCATGTACCTTCCCTTTCTGTGGTACACTAAAGAGATTTTCTCCCCCTCCCTCCATGATGCAAACAGTGGTATGCCCTGGAACCACTAAGTACACGGCGGATACTGCAATATTGTCTTGGAATTAAACTTTTTTTTTTTAAAGGCTTCGCTCTGGTGGTCCCTCTGGATCACAGATTGTACTTATTTTACAACCACAGTCCTTGATAAATCACATTTCCCTATTGCACTCTTTGGAGGGTAGCACCACATTTGTGTTGGTTGTTAGAAGTGTCTTCAGGTTTCACCATATCCTAGTATTTAAATCACTGAAGAGTGAGAGGAGGATAAGATATATAAATGCACACACATGAACACAAAAGGTGCCAAGCAGTACACCACCTGTCACTTCACCTGCCTGGGGTAGATTGGCCCTTTTATTTGCCAGGGACATTCCCAATGGGCCACTGTCCCGAAGGGCCACCAGAGGCCAGGAGCAAGCCAGACGTAGCCCCATGGATTCCAGCAGTGTAAAAAAGGCCACTCAACAGAGCTACGTCAGAGGCATAGGAGGAAGCAATGGATGACTGCAGGCCCTTTGTTCTCACTGCTGGCTAGGTCTGAGACAAGCATTCCCCCTTCACTTGCTCTTAGGACACTTTAATGTCACAATCTACCCCCTAACTATGGCATTCTGTTGTGTCACCCCTCTGCCAGTTTATTTTTAGAACCTCTTGTAGGATAACTGTGTTATTCTAGGATGTCTTTCATTGGAAGCACACGCTGTTGTTTCAGAGTCAGTGCAAGGCGGGCTACTGCAGGATACTGCGATGGCACTCCCCAACCACAGCGGAGCATCCAGCAATCCTTCCTTGGGGGAGGGGGAGGCATCTGGCAGTGAATGTGGGCTTGCAAATAGCCACGCAATGGGTGTCCCAGCTTTCAACCAGGACATGTAAAAATTAGACATTCCAGAAGGAGCAACCATATCCATCTGCTGCAACCAAAATAGCAAAGCGTCTTGTGACTCCCTTCAAGACAAATGCATTTATTCTGGCGCAAGTGTGGGTGAGCCAGAGCTTCCTTGCATCTGACAAAATGGGCTCATGAAACCTCACACCGCTATACAGACACCAGTAGGTGCTTTGCTAAAACAAGAGATTATTCTGTGAAGCTGAATACAAATTGTTACTAAGGAGTGGCAGTCCTCAAACAAAGACATTTCAAGAGGAAATTACAATGGACCCCTTCCCCCCAGGGCTGATTTGGGACACAGGATTCTTATTTCAACACAGATGCTAATTTTCTGCTCCAAAGTATTTCCCCTCTGCTCTAATTAAGCTGATTACAATAGGCAGGGTACCTTTGCATCCTTTAAAAGGTAAAGGTAAAGGTTCCCTTGCTTGAAAGCCAGTGGAATCCGACTCTAGGGTTGCGGTGCTCATCTCCGTCTCAAAGCTGAAGAGCCAGCGCTGTCCAAAGACGTTTCCGTGGTCATGTGGCCGGCATGACTAAACACCAAGGCGCACGGAATGCTGTTACCTTCCCACCAAAGCGGTACCTATTTATCTACTTGCAATGTCTTGCTTTCGAATTGCTAGGTTGCCAGGAGCTGGAACTAGAGACAGGAGCTCACTCTGTCATGCGGCAACCCGGGTCTCGAACTGCTGAACTACCGACCTTCCACAGCCTGCAGTTCAGCGTCTTAACCACTTGAGCCACCGCAGCATCCTTTACAGCATTCTTAACACTTTTGACTAGAATCAAATCTCACTGTTGCTAAGGAGATTCTCTGATCTCAGTTTCTACCCCAAGGGTGGCCAAACTGTGGCTTGCGAGCTGCATGCGGCTTGCGGAGCCCTCTTCTGTGGCTCTTAGGGACTTTTCCCACCCCCTGCGCCCCCCCCTTTAGAAAAGAAGTATGCCTGTCCAGTCACCTGGGCAAGCTGTTAAGTCACCAGCTTGCCGGCTTGCAGCGCTTTCCCTGCCGGCAGTGGCGGATGGCCGAGCCACTCCTTGGGGGGGGAGCTTTTCCTGGGGAAGGGGCGGGAGGGCTCTCGGAGCATCCTCGAGTTGCCTGCTGCCACCGCCCCAAGCCAATGGGGAAACTTTCCGTGCTAGCTTGCAGAGGTAGCCAAGCCGCTCCTTGGGGGTGGGGGCCGTGGTGCACTCTAGTGTGGTGGGTGGTGGGAGCTCTTGGGGTGGTGGGGGGAGCCAAGAGCAAGTCTTAAAGGTGCCGCTGGACTCAAACTTTGCTCCATTTTTAAAAACTTTTTTAAAACTAAAAAAAAAAATAGTTGGGCAGGTGGGCAGCTGGGGATTGTGCAGTGGCAGAAGCCCCGTCCCCAGCTACCCAGTAGCCCTCAGTCGGGCCGGGACAAGCTGGGCAGTGGGGGCGGCATGTGCAGCGTCTTCTTGCTGCCACTGCCGCCACTGCTGTTAAAGTAAGTTGGCTCATTTCGGGAGGTGGGGGCCTCAGCGCGATCCAGTGTGGTGGGTGGTGGGAGCTCTTGGGGTGGGGTGGGGAGCTGAAAGCAAGTCTTAAAGGTGCCACTGCACTCAAACTTTGCCCCATTTTAAAAAACTTTTTGTTATGTATTGAGCCTAAGCCATTCCGCAAGCTGTACCTAGAATGGGCTGAGCTTGTTTCTCTAGAACAATAGCTCGCCTGGATCCAGGAACAAACTAATAGATAAGCGGTGTAATGTAAATAGCCTATCACTGGGAGTGTGTGTGTGTTGGGTGTGGTGTTTGCATGCTTATAAGCAGGGCTCAAGCCCTGCAACGTTGTCCTTGTAGTTTGCTGAAATCACTTAATAAACTAGAGCTGATCACTGCAATGCATCTAGAACCCAGTATTTAACACTTTTTAAAAACTTTTTTAAAAAACACAGTTTGGTGGGTGGGCAGCCAGGGCTTGTGCACTAGAAAAGAACAAAAAGCACTGCAAGGTGTGCAAGCATGTAATAATAATTATTCAAAAATTTGTAAACATGAGTATGAAAATTTGTCAATACAAAAGTGCACAATTACAATAATACAGCAAATATTTTGTGTTGTTACAGGTGATGGACAAAATTCTCCGGAGTATTTTCTGTATTGTGTTCTGAAGCATATCAGGAACTGGGGGAGGCCTGGCCTCTGCTTCCTTCCCTCCCTCCCTCCTCGGCCTCTCCTTCCTCCCCTGCCGGCTGTGTGGGGTGTGGGGTAGGAGAGGAGACCTGAAAGGCAATGCTTCAGGGTCCTGGATGCTTCAGATGTCCTGGGACCCTGAAGCAGCAGCGCCTTTCCCCAGCTGTGTGTGTGTGGGGACTGGCCACCCATCTCCGTCAACCTCCCCAGTCAAGCAGCCGAAACGCACGGGAGGTGGCCTTATATATTTGGGCTGAAGTCGTATTTATGTGAATGGAGGGGGGGGGTGAGATTACAAACAGACCACAGCGGGCCCAGATTTTGGCAGCAGCTGGATCCCTCTCTCTGCCCTGCGCCTGTCCAGACCCATCAGCTGGGGGTGCGCACGTGAAAAGTACTGAGACTTACTTAGTGAATTCAGCTATCATACTTTATTCGGAGAAGAACAAGACAAAGTAGCCGGCTCACAGGTCGGCTTATATGCCCCAAGGAAAACACACCCACACACACCCCACACCCGTGAATGGTCTATTTACACTGATTAGATTATTCCTGGGGAGCCTAGGTTCCCGATTGGCTGGGAACTAGAATCCGAACGTCTATTGTGTTTGGGAGCGAAGCTCAGGTACCTCACCTGACCGCATGTGGAACCGGCCGAAACTGGATTGAGCACATGGCTAGGTCAGGACACAACACCCCTCCCCCCTTGGTCTCCCCCCTTTCCGCTCCCTCGTGGAGCGGCATGTTGCTGGGGCTGTGGGGGACACCAGTGCCGAGGCTCTCGGCAGAGAGCTGGCTGGCACCGGGGAAGCAGGTGCCGTTCCCAGAGGCTCGTCCGAGGCGGCCAGTGCAGCTGCGGGCTGGTTAGGGAGCACCGGGGTCATGGTCTGCGGTTGGCTGGCTATCACTGGAGCTGGTGGTAGTGCAGTAGTCTCGCCTGGGTCAGTCTCCGCGGTGTCTTCTGGTTCCAGAGGCAGCACTTGCTGGCACATTTGGTCAATGTGCCTCTGGAGCACCATACCATCCTCACAGGAGACCTCGTAGGAACGGGGTCCCTTGACTCACACCACTCGCACCGGGATCTATGGCGGGCCCTTGGCATAGTTCCGCACGTATACTGGGTCTTCAGGAAAGAACCCTTGGGCGGCTTCCTGGTCCTCAGTGTCCAGTTCGCGTTACACCAGCCACTATCTCCAGCGCCTCCTTGTCTATCTGCATGTAGTTGTGCTCTGCAGAAGACAAGGTCCTAGAGTAGTAGGCAACCGGGACCTCCCGGCTGTCTGGCAACCGATGACCCAGGATCGCCCCAACCCCGTACGGAGAAGCGTTGCAGGCAAGGACCACTGGTAGTGCCTCGTTGAAATGGTGCAGGACGGAGTTAGAAATGAGCAAGTCCTTGACCCCCTGGAACGCTGTTGCGTGAGCCGGCGTCCAGACCCAGGGCGCGTCTTTGTCCATGAGACGGTGCAGGGGCTCCTCCATGGCAGCTTTGAAGGGGAGAAAAGCATGATAAAAATTGAGCAGGCCCAAGAAAGCCTGTAGTTCAGATTTGGAAGTGGGAGTCGGGGGGCCCTGTAGTTGCCCAAAGTTTATCATCCGTGGGGTGGATACCTTAGGCGTCCACCACAAACCCCAAGAACTCAATGTGCGGCACCCGAGGAGACACTTTTCTTTCTTCACCTTGAGGTCAGCGGAGTCGAACCTCTGGAGCACTGCCCGGAGCCGGTCAGCGAAGATGGCGGAGTCCGGTGCCACCATGATGACATCATCTAGAAAAGGTTGTACTCCTGGGATGCCTTTGAGGAGGGAATCCATGAATGACTGGAAAATCCCAGGAGCTACACATACACTGAACTGCAGCCTAGTCGCCCGAAATGCCCCCTTGTGCGTAGCGATAGTTTGTGCCTTGGCAGCAGCTGCATCTGCCGGCAACTGCTGGTACGCTTGCACCCAAAGACCTTGGGCCCCGCAAGGGAAGCTAAGACGTGGCTTACCACTGGGACCCGGTAAGCGTGTTCCTGCAAGGCTTTGTTGATAGTGCACTTATAATCGGCACATATACGGACGTCACCGTTTGGTTTGACCAGTGTGACAATGGGGGTCTCCCAGCGTGCAGACGTGACCGGTTCCAACACCCCTTGCTCGACAAGGCAGTCAAACTCAGCCTCTGTTTTGGCTCTCATTGCTCTGGGAGGGAGCCGTGCCTTAATGCGGATGGGGTGTACGTTTGGATCAAGGTCCAGAGAAATCGGGGCCCCGGTGTACCGCCCTAGGGACCCATCAAACACCTTGGGGAACTCCTTGCAAACCACCCCAAAATCCTTCGTCTGGATCTGGTGAGTCCCCGTCAATTTCAGTCCCAGGGGCGCGAACCATGACAGTCTCAATAAACTGGACAAGCACCTCTCCACCACCAACAGGTCCGAATGCAGATTTCATAGTAGCAGTGCTTTGTTTGAAAACTGGTGGGAGCACGGGGGGGGGGGGGCCCGAAGCGCACCCGACCGCGGGGGGCAGAAGGTCACCTCGCCTAGTGTGCAAAAAACCCTGGCATCGGCCCTGGTGGCGGGGGCTGCATGTGCAGCATCTTCTTGCCACTGCCGCCTCTGCTAGAGTAAGTTGGCTCATTTCAGGGGTGGGGGGCATGGTGCACTCCAGTGTGGTGGGAGCTCTTGGGGTGGGGTGGGGGCCAAGAGCGAATCTGAAAAGTGCCACTGGACTCAAACTTTGCTCCATAGGATGCAGCAGCTGGGGAGGGGAGGGGAGAGGACTGGCCGTCAGGTGGGTATTGGCAGCATTGGGGAACAAGATTGCAGAGCAGGCAGGAACTCATCTGCTCCGACTATGGGAGTGATGGTGGAGGCACACCGTTTACAAATACCCTGAGTATGTGGTGGCTAGCTATCTCCGAAAGGTAAATAGGCTTTTCCCTAACCCTGGACACAAGTGAGAATGCCCCCCCCCCGGGTTTTCCTCTGGGAAAGGGGTGGGCTGTGACGGCATTCCGCCATGGCTGCAATTATGGTCCAGCTCAAGTCATTAGAAAAGCTACTTCCATTGCTTTCAGGGGATTGGTCTTGCAGAACATGTTTAAGGACTCTCTGCATCTCTGGTTTGCATCATTGGTTTTAAACCCCCCACACACATACACAGTTTAATGTGTGACATCGTCTTCTACCCCTTCTTGTTCCACTTTAGCTTTTTGGAGGTGGTGGGGGGGACCGGTCTCCTTCGAGGCTTGCCTTTTTCTGGTGTAGGTGTAGGGGTGTGTGTGTGTGTGTGCCTGCAGTTGCCCGTGAGTCTGCTTCTTGCAAGCTTTGGTGTAGTGGTTAAGTGCGCAGACTCTAATCTGGGAGAACCAGGTTTGATTCCCCACTCCTCCACTTGCACCTGGCTGGATGACCTTGGGCAAGCCGTAGTTCTGATAAGAGCTGTTCTTGAAAAAAGAGCAGTTTCTGTCAGAGCTCTCTCAGCCCCACCTCCCTCACAGGGTGTCTGTTGTGGGGAGGGGAACGGAAAGGAGTTTGTAAGCCGCTCTGAGACACCTTTGGGTAGTGAAGGGCGGGGTATAAATCCAATCTCTTCTTCTTCCTGTTTTGCATGCATTTTCCTTGCACATTTCCCCCAAGCAATTTGTTGTGGGTGTTGCAAGCTTGTGACCCATCTTTCTAATACCTTTTTGTTCGTTTTCCTTATTCCCTCTAAGGGTCTTTTCAGGACTTATATTTTCCAGTTACTTCTTCTCTCTCTTTTTGTCAGATTCCTGTGTCTTCTTGTATACTTTTCAGAGGGCGTTTAGTTCAGCCAGAAATAAATATGAAACTGCTTGTGAAGTTCCTGGGTAATTAGCTTTTATTGCATGTCAAACTGGCACTTGCCCTTTACACTATGAAAAAGGGGCTTGCAAGGAGCATCTTAAGGCAAGAGATGTTCAGAGGGGGTTTGCCATTGCCTGGACCTCCATGGTGGTCTCCCATCCAAGTACTAACCGGGGCTGATCCTGCTTAGCTCCAGAGGGTCTGACAAGATCAGGCTGGCCAAGGCCACCCAGGCCAAGGTAACAACAGAATGCTGGTACATCAAAGCACCACTTAATTGGGATGCTCACTGCACCTCAAAGGGGGTCAGGTTAAAAATGTTTTCCGTGGGTCCTTTGTGTAAGTCTCTAACAGTGCCATCCTTAGCAGTCCTAGTCATTGGGGCTTATTCCCAGGAAAGCATCCTTAGGATGGCATGCTAAATGGGATGCCTCTGGAGACTGTGAAGGAGGTGAGAAAGCTCAGAAGACCGTCTTTCTCTTCAAGAACAGATGCTGTGGGCTTGTATCTTGAGGTGTAGGTAAGTGAAGGAAAACATGCCTGTGCAGGAGATTTCAGGGCCTGTAGAAAGGGGAAGGTACAATCTGTCGTCCAGCATTGTACAGTTGTTCAGGCAGGCAGGCAGGGGTCCAGCACAGTCTGTGCATGGGGGGTGCGCGTGTCCTCAATATCTTAAGTCTACCTGGTGGGTTGAAGGGAGTAGGAAGAGACAGCATGGTCTGTGCATGGGTGGTGCACATGACCTCGGTATCTTAAGTCTACCTGGTGGTTTGAAGGGAGAAGGAACAGAAATGAGGGTGTGTTCTTTAAGCCTGTTTTTATTGCACAAAGTATTATAACACATTGTGCAATAGCTTTCAAATTCTGCTTCCTCCTGGAAAATCTTGGGAGTCCCTTGAAAGTTTAGGAAGGGTTCCTTAGTGAGACGAATAGCAGGCAGAGTGCCATCGAAGATGACTTGTCCCTGCTGGCTGAGGTACCTCTGCTATTTCACAAAGTATTGCAATATATCCCGGCAATATCTGTTTTTACCTCTTTTGTTTTTCTGTTTTTACCACCTGGGGACTTTGGGGGTGGCGCCTTGCAAGGATGTGGAGAACATGACATCATTTCCAGGTCAAAGGTGCGGACACGTCCTAAGCTCCACCCTTCCAATGATGTAACATCCTGTACCAAAACCCCACCCCTTCCAGCGATGTCACTTTTGGGGCACTCCCCCAAACCTGTCTCTTGCTCCAGTCACCTTGTGGCTCTCGAGCATCTGACATTTAGTCTATGTGGCTCTTACATAAAGGAAGTTTGGCCACCCCTGTTCTACACTGTACGAAACTTTGCTGAGAACTGTTCTATGTTTCAAGTTCTGCTATTGATTCTTGTCCATGAGCTCTCTGGCATTGTCATGATTTAGGATTTCAAACAAATAAAAGTTTGAACTGATTTAGTAAATGTTTTTTACAGGGTATGAAAAAATGTGCTTGAAAATATGTCTTCACCGATTATGTAGATATGACAAGACAGTCCGAAGTCCATTCCAGTGTGCGCTCTCTCCCTCTCTTGCTTGTGTGCATATACAAACAGATTTGCAGAGCTTATCTTCTTTATGGCTTCCTTTGGCTTTCCTCTTTGCTGATCTTTCATAAACAGCAAAAGTGGCACCCAAGATCAGACACGTTTGCAAGATCTTTGTTCTTTTGCAGATCAGTTAAGGTGACTTAAACAGCATGCAATATCTTAGGCATGAGAAGTACCTGCTCACAACAACAAGAAGAAGAGATTGGATTTATACCCCACCCTTCACTTGGAGTCTCAGAGCGGCTTACAAACTCCTTTCCCTTCCCCTCCCCACAACGGACACCCTGTGAGGTGGGTGGGGCTGAGAGAACTCTGACAGAAACTGCTCTTTTTCCAAGGACAGCTGTGCCAGAGCTTGTGACTGACCCAAGGCCACATCAGCAGGTGCAAGTGGAGGAGTGGGGAATCAAACCCGGTTCTCCCAGATTAGAGTCCGTGCATTTAACCACTACACCAAACTGGCTCTCAGAGATGTACTTCCCCCATACACATTAAAATAATAATGGATGATTAACATCTTTACAATTTACTTTTAAGTTTTCAAAGACAGTATAATGAAAGGTTGAGTTATACAATCGGTAGATTTATTTTCTTGGATAGTAAAACTTTGGGCTACAGGAGGGCAGTTGCATGGCTGAATGTTCTCCCTCCCCCCAAAAAAACCACCCTCCTTGCACAAACACAAAATAGCCAATCAAGAAGAAGGTGAGGTTGGCTCTCTCCGCTATGTGCTTTTTCATTGTGAATACCTGACGGAAGATGGAAGAGAAGTAGTCTTTTTTAAACAAATGCAACTTCACATTACAGATATAGGAAACACCCCCCTCCTGAAAAGTACGCAGACGGACGAGTGATTTCAGCTTAGCGTACTTTACTAGATTAGGAACAAGACAAAGTAACCAGCTCGCAGGCTGGTTTATATGTGCAACACCCAAAACACACCACGCACCCACCCCCAAGTGATTGGCTATTTACAGTGGCCGAGAATTCCATAGGCTCTCGGCTGGGAGCCTAGCCTGCCGATAGGTGCCAGCTAGGATCTGCTTGTCCCATTGTTACTGAGAGCGAAGCTCGGCCGCTTCGCATGACCGCGTGGTGAAATGGCCATGCACACAGTCTGAGATGGATACATTACACCTCCCAAGCAAAGTTTAACTGTAGAGATCAGCAACGACTAGGATTGCCAACTTCAGTTTAGGAAGTTCCTGGAGATTTGGGGGCAGAGCCTGGGGAGGGCAAAGTCCGGGGAAGGGAGTTTCAGCAGGGATGTGATGCTGTAGAGTCCAGCCTCCGAAGCTGCCCTTTCCTCCAGGGGAACTGATCTAAGTAGTCTGGAGATCAGTTATAATTCCAGGAGGACTCTAGGCCACATCTGGAAGTTGGCAGACCTACCGGATCTGGTGCTGTTCTTGAACACCCAGGTGGCTAAGAGTGCTGGTCACTATCTTAGGTCAGTATGCTGGCTATTTTCTGAATAAGGAAGGATTTGGTCACTGTCCATCATCAAACAAACCAACCAAAAGGGTCCTTATGCTGGAGAATAATTTTAGGTCGATGTACTAAGCTGCGGTGGGTCAAGGGGTTAAGACGCTGAAGCGCAGGCTGTGGAAGGTCGGTAGTTCAGCAGTTTGGGACCCGAGTGTGCCGCATGACGGAGTGAGCTCCCGTCTCTAGTTCCAGCTCCTGCCAACCTAGCAGTTCGAAAGCAAGAAATTGCAAGTAGATAAATAGGTACCACTTCAGTGGGAAGGTAACAGCCTTGGTGTTTAGTCATGCCGGGCACATGACCACGGAAACGTCTTCGGACAGCACTGGCTCTTCGGCTTTGAAACGGAGATGAGCACCGCAACCCTAGAGTCGGATTCGACTGGCTTTCGAGCAAGGGAACCTTTACCTTTACCTTTTACTAAGTGAAGAATCAGTTAGACCTGGATTGTGTTCATATTACCTAGTGAGATTCTTTCTTCCCAGTGGTCAGGCCCAGCTGTCAATAATACCACTGCAGGACTGTCTCACCAGATCATGAGGAGGCTGATCGGTAGGATTCTTGGAAATCCAGCCAGGTTGGACAGGGTTTGTTTGTTTCTCCCAGCAGGTCAGGTCAGAAAAGCCAGTTGCGATAAGATTAAATGACTGCACACTGGAGTGTGGATTTTGGCTGGCGGGGTGTGTGTTTTGTTCATGTGTCAAGTTCTCCAGTCTACCTGCCCCCCCCCCCCATCACGGTCTCCTCCTAGCATGTGTGTGGAGGAGGAGGGAAGAGAGAAGGAATTAAAAGTGTGTGCATTCATGTGTGTATGTGAGGAAAGGTGCCATGGCATAGACTGATCTTGTCAGTTCTCAGAAGCTAAGCAGGATTGGTTCCTGGAAGGGAGACTGTTAGATTGCCGCTAACAAAGACCCGGAGAGTGATTTCAACCAAAGTGATCAGCTTTATTGAAGATACGAACAAGCACTTGTATTCAGTCATAACCAGAACAGATATATTGGGAGCTAGGCTCCTTTTAAATGTTCCCGGGCTAATGTAGCCACGCCTATTTCCAATTAACAGCCAATGAGGTTGTGTAGATAACAACCCATAAGAGTCTTTCCCTCTCAGGAATTGTCACAGTTCTGATTGGTTGCCGTTACGGAGCGACCAATAGTGAGTCCGTTCTGAGGAGCCTTCGTCCGGCTCGAAGCTTAACATAGGGAGTGAATGTGGCGATTCAAGTAAGCTATTTTAATACATTACAGAGACCACCAAGGGAAGCCTCTGCAGAGGAAGGCCATGGCAAACCACCTCTGCTTCTCACTTGCCCCTTGCTGAAGTCGCCACAAGTCAGCCGCGATGGCACACATGTATGGATGTGTGAGTAGAATTCAAAATATTGTGGTCTGGATGCTCAAATTCTACAATCAGCACACAAGGCTACAAGTCTGCATTTTAGTACAGAAACTTGTGCTGCAATATAGTTGTTTGCTTTTGATCCACAGGACTCCTGGTTGCTACAACGGACTGGCAGTACAAATGTATGCAGTACCTCCACGTAGAACTGCACTGCCTGGCAGAGTTGTCTCTGGGATTTATGCATTTGCTGAATTCACTTCCTTGATGGCTCAGCACACATACACACCCCTTTGTACAATTTAGTACTGTGTTCTTGGTCTGTTTGACAAGGACAAGGGGAACTCCAGCAAAGGAACCAGTAAGGAGTGATAGTTTGACTAGGACCTGGGAGACCTGAGTTCAAATCTCCATTCTGCCATGAAGTTCACTGGGTGGCTTTGGGCCAATCACCTTAGATGAACCCACCTCACAGGGTTGTTGTGACCATAAAATGGAGAATGGAATGATACACACCACTCTCAGCTCCTTGGAGGAAGGGCAGAATAAAATGGTACTAGGTTGACAGAAGCATGGATTTAGAATAAAACAGGGAGATAATAGATTAGCAAAAGTAGAGGAATGGGATACAGAACTACATGTGCCAATGGGATCTTTTTGGAGAAAGGGCAGGACATAGAGTTGCTACCCCCGGATTGGGAAATTCCTGGAGATTTGGATGGGGTTTGGGGAGGGGTGGGACCTCAGCAGGGCGTAACATGACACAATGCATCCTCCAAAGCAGCTGTTTTCTCCAGGAGAACTGATCTCTGTAACCTGGACCAGGGCTCTTTTTGTAGAAAAAGCCCAGCAGGAACTCATTAGCATAATAGGCCACACCCAACAGCAGAAACTCATTAGCATATTAGGCCACACCCATGACAGCACAGCTCATTGGCATATTAGGCCACACCCCCATGTTACCAGAAGTGTGCTCATCCAGCCACACCCACCTTTTGCTTCTTATTTTGTTTACCTTTTTTGTTGTCAAAACCCAGGGCTTTTTTTGTAGCAGGAACCCCTTTGCATGTTAGGCCACACATCTCTAATGTAGCCAATCCTAATGAGTTTCTGCTGTTGGGTGTGGCCTGCTATGCTAACGAGTTCCTGCTGGGTGTGGCCAACTCGGGAGCCAGCCGGAACTCCGTTCCTGTGCGTTCCTGCCCAAAAATAGCCCTGCTGGAGACTAGTTGTTGTTCCAGAAGATCTCCAGGCCCTACCTGGAGGTTGACTACCCTAGCAGCCTAAATTTGATATGCTCTTTCCTGAATCCAGTCTTTGAGAGGCACATAATGCACATCCAGGTAATTCTCTATGCACAGGTACAAAATGCCAAATGGGCTGCTTCTGCCCCATCCCTCCTGTACCCCCCTCCCCCGATCCAGAAATAGGGGGTGGAGCCAACCATCCTCCAAGGAACCTTTTGTCCAATGAAAAAGCTGCTTACATTTGAGAAAAGCCTCTTTGATTGGAGAGAGGCTTCAGAACTGAGCCAAAAGGAAAGGTGGGGTATAAATATTTTTAATTAATATATTTTGCTCAGTGCTGTGGTAGGATAGCGGTTGGCTTCATCCCAGCAAATGTTAATGAGATATGAACTGCAATTAGTCTGGACTAGGTCACAACAAATGCACCATTATAAATTCTTGCCCCACTGAACCAGACCAGTGGTCCATCCAGTCCAGCATCCAGTTTCATAGGAGGATGGCCAACTAGGGCACAGAGGCGGAGGCCTTCCCCTGATGTTGCCTGGGACTGAGAGACTGACTGCCTCTGGATGTGGAGATTCCTTTTAATTGTTCCAGCTAGTAGCCATTGCTGGACCTCTCCCCCATGAACATGTCCACTCTCTGCTGGTGGCCATCATGGTGTCCACTGGCAGCCAAAGCCAGCATCGAATTTCTTGTGTGAGGATAAGGTTATAGTCACTCAGTGTCCAAAGGCAATGTGCAGTTGAAGAGTCAGTGCTGCAGGTGAAGAAACACCTGCAGCGGATGTGCCACAGTGGGAAGGGAGAGCTTGGGCAGTAATGGGGGTGTGGCCAGCACACGAGAGAGTCCCAGACTGCATCTCTGAAATGCTGGCGTACACGAAATGGGGGCAGGGGGTGGAGAGGGAGGGTAAAGAAGATTCAGGAAGGCGGAATGAAGCACGGCTACTGGGAGAGCAGAGTATCAGACTGGAGCTTCAAAGTCCGTCCGTGTTGTCAAACCCTGTTCCAAAGGCCACAGGAACATTTGGCTCTCTTGAGGCTGCAAGCCTTTCTGTGATTAGAGGCCGACAGATCAGCCCATGAGGACAGTCAGGTGGATCCAATTTAAGTTGTTGTTAACTTTCTTAAGAGGGGGTGGCAAATATTACTGCTTCCTCCCTGCCATTCAGGCTGACTTCACCCCCTGAAATTTTGTTGGGTGGGGGGTTTAGTAGACCTTCAGGAACAACACAGTAGGGGTGTGTGTACAGTGGGATGGGGGAATTAACAAAAACCGGCACCCTTTGCTTAAGCAAACGTAAGGACACTTCAGTTTCCTTAGCAGGGTTGGATACAAAACACATTTGTTAGTCTCCTTGGGGATTCCTCAAAACTAGACTGCATCTTTGGGAATTTTATTTATAATTTAGGTATATTCTGTATTTTGCCCTGACCTGGATGTCCAAGACTAGCCTGATCTTATCAGATCTCGCTAAGCAAGTTCAGCCCTGGTTAGTACATGGATGGGAGGCCCACCAAGGAAGTCCAGGGTTGCTAAGCAGAGACAGGCAATGGCAAACCACCTCTGAACATCTCTTGCCTTGAAAACCCTACAGGGTCACTATAAGTCAGCTACAACTTGACAGCACTTTCTACACACACACTTTGTCTGATTTCGCACAAGGACCTGTGCCGTGGTCACACCTCCCTTTGCCCCTCTTCCATGGGTCAATTTCCCACTCGAAGCCGTGCAGCCACATTTTGACCCGCTGTTTTTTGCGAATCACGAAACCGCGGGGAAAATCGGGCGAAGCCGCGGGTCAAAATGCGGCTGCGTGGCTTCGAATGGGAAATTGACCAATGGAAACGGGGCAAAGGGAGGCGCGACCGCAGCGCAGCTCCTTGTGCGAATCTTGTCCTTGTTATTTATTTATTGTGTTGGAAGTGTATAATTTGGTGCACTTTTAGAGCGAATGCAATAAAATATTTGAATGAATGGATGTGTAAAAAGCGATTGCAGGTCTGCACATCCTGCCCCAAGCCTCATAGTTTTGTACGTGACGTTCTGCATTCGTGAAGGAAGAGGGGGTGGCTATGGTTATAGAAGGAAACCTGGACCAAGGAGGCAGATTGGTGGAGTGGCTAAGAGTGGCAGAACTCTAATCTGGAGAACCAGGTTTGATTCCCTGCTCCTCCTCTACATGAAGCCAGCTGGGTGACCTTGGGTCAGTCACAGGTCTCTCAGAGCTCTCTCAGCCCCCACCTACCTCACAGGGTGTCTGTTGTGGGGAGAGGAGGGGAAAGACATTGCACGCCGCTCTGAGACTCCTTTGTAGTGAAGGGCAGGGTATAAAATCAACTCTTCTTCAACAACTGTCTCTGCTGGGAAGGGCGAAGCTGTGGTATGAGCACATGAGGGGGGGAGTCAGGCACCAAGGCACATGGGGGGAAATGACCACAGGAAGTGACTTGAAGTGCCCGGCACTTTTCACAAAGCCCAGCTTTGCTTGTCTGAGATTTACCTGGGACAGTTGCCCTTGGTTGCTGAACATAAGGACAGAGCCAACTTTCGGGAGAACTTGGCAGTTCATTGTTCATGCCTGCCAACCTAAGAGCATCTGCACAGCACAGCTGCCCAATCGCCTTCCCAGATTATGTTCTGACTTGCTAGGAGGCAGTACTAGAAAACAGGGGGGGGGGAGAGGCCAGGATCAACACAAGCGGGAACACTCTGTGTCCCACTCCAGGTCAGAGCTACCTGCCTTCTAGTCAAGAGCTCAACAGTCCCCCCCCCCTCCACCCATCTAAACTTTTCAAGTCATAAGGGATGAAAGCCTCGTGGACATGACATTCTGGCTTCTCCAGAAACAAATGTTTGCAAAATCTGGGACAAAAGAACTTGAGGAAATGGTTGCTGTGCAATTAAGAAACAAACTTTTAAGTCAGACTCTGTATACTTAAACCTTCTCCAAGAAGGTATCTGAAGAAGTGAGCGGTGACTCACAAAAACCCTGACTGTTCCCTGGAAGACCCGATAATGAAACTGAAGCTCAAATACTTTGGCCACCAAATGAGAAGGGAGCACTCCCTGGAGAAGAAGACCCTGATGCTGGGAAAGACTGAAGGTCAAAGAAGACTTACTGAATTAGCTAAGAAATCTTCATCTAGCAGTATCTGTCTTCATTTTGTAGACCTCTAATGCACTTACACAAAAGGAAAAAATGATTTGTTCCATAAAGCCACTGTTTCTGTTATACCATATATCAACAATTACAATTGTGTGGATGTCACACCAACTTCACATTTTTGTTTCTGTTATACCATATATCAACAATTACGATTGTGTGGATGTCATTGTGGACACTGATCAATACGAACTTCACATTTTCGATGTTGCTTGGGGCATAAGTCACTATACCGTGGCTATGATGGTTTCTGTTGTTCAGTCGCACAGTCGAGTCCGACTCTTCGCGACCCCATGGTGATGCCAATAACATCATATCCTGCAATTTTTGCTCTGTGGTGGGCTTGATTTTCATCATCAAGAGGAGTTTTGCAAAAAAATAAAACAAAAAAAATATTTTTAAAAATCAAGAGGAGTTTCACAAACAAGAGCTAAATCTATTTTATTGTCCAGTAAGATTTGCAACAAGTACTGGCACTTAAACTTTCTTATACCCTCAATATTAATTTGGCAGATTTCGCTGCAGCCTCCTATACCCCTTGACAAGTAGTCCTGAGAAGACCTGTTTGTTTGATTGATTGAATCCGTGTGCATAGTATAGCCAGGGGATTCTACGACTGTCTGACAGCCAGAAGTTCTAGCTCTTGAGCATTATCCAGGGTGCACCACGGGGAGGTGAGCTCGAATTGTGGCAGAGCCCACCAAACTATTTGTCATTTGTCACAGGAATGTGAGCATTGTGCTCTCCAGGGAGATACGATGGCTCTTTGACCTTCCACCAGGTACAATTGAGTGGTATGAAAATTTAGATATTAGTATTCAGGGGGATCGGTCAATCTGTCTGTATACCTGTTGTATCAACTTCGTTACGTATTTTATATTATTACGGTATATGCTTCCTGTGTGTAATTCGGCCATGTGATAAATAAATAAATAAATATCAACAACTCAAAAATCCCCGTTTGGGCCACTTCCTAAGAACAGTTGGTAGGTGCGAGGAAAGGTGCTGGCAGGCACATTGGTACCCATGGGCACAACACTGAGGAGCCCTGGTCTCGGCCTTTTTATCCTGTCATCCCTTCAAAGAGCTCAGGGCATCCTACATGGCCCCTCCCCATTTGAGCCTCACACTGACCCTGGGAATTAGGTCAGGCCGAGTGTGTCTCCAGCCCAAAGTTATTCAGTGAGCTTCATGGTGCTGTGGGGGTTTGGATCCAGGTCTTCCAGACCCTAGTCTAGTTGCACGTTGCCAGCTAGGACATGAATCAGAAAGGTGTAGGGCAGCCTCCTCTCTGATGTTCTAATTTTATAACATGTAAGGTAAAGGTAAAGGTTCCCTTGCTCGAAAGCCAGTCGAATCTGACTCTAGGGTTGCGGTGCTCATCTCCGTTTCAAAGCCGAAGAGCCAGCGCTGTCCGAAGACGTTTCCGTGGTCATGTGGCCGGCATGACTAAACACCAAGGCACACAGAACGCTGTTACCTTCCTACCGAAGTGGTACCTTATTTATCTACTTGCAATTTCTTGCTTTCGAACTGCTAGGTTGGCAGGAGCTGGAACTAGAGACAGGAGCTCACTCCATCATGCGGCAACTTGGGTCTCGAACTGCTGGACTACCGACCTTCCACAGTGCGCAGTTCAGCTTCTTAACCACTTGAGCCACCGCAGCTCCTTATAACATGTAGGCAGCTTTTAATGAGGGATATGACCTGCTGTCAGGAATTCAGCCACCTTATTTTCTGCAATGTTCACAACAGTGTGATTCTACACCTGCAGTCTGAAGTGGAACCTTCCATCCTACCACCTAAAGGACTCTGTCACTGTATTTCCAAGTCATTCTTCTTCAAAGAAGAATGACGTGGCAATGAGGGGGGGCTAGAGGGGGCCAGGCCACTTCATGCTGTAGACGGTGGGATCACACGTATAGGTGACAAAAGAAATCCGTCTTTGCAAGCAGAAATGGAGCACAGCAGGGAAGATAACTGGGCTACAGTCTGTCAGCAAGCTGCCACAGGTTCTTTTCTATATGTATATGTTCATTCATTTCTTTATTAGGTTCTTTTCCCCCCTTCGTAGATGCGTTTGTCTGGTCATGCGCACATCTCCCCAGTAGCCATACATTCCTTTCAGAGTACGCCAGTCCTGCTTTGATGTAACGCTATCTCGCCAAGGCCACAGGTGGAAGAGCAGACGAGCTCGCTTTGACTTTAATTAGCAGAAGCCGTGGGAATAGCATATCTATTTACAATTAGGTAGCCGTTGCTTTCCCAAGGTTTAGGCGCGAGCGAGACCTCTTGGCCGCGTGCGGGAACCGTGTTTATTGGCTGTTATGATTATGAACTTGCTTTAACCTTTCATGCCTTTTGGGTTTTCGTTATTCTGAACAGTGACCCTGTTCATGTGCTTCATGGCTTCAACAAAGTAAAACCTTCTTGCAAGTGTGTACTACGTTGTTTGCTGTGGGGACCTGACACAGTCTTTCTACTTGATGTGCCAGATTTCTACATGCAGGCAGGGATTTTTTGTTAAGATAGGAGGAAGGAATTAACAACTTCAGCCCGAAGTCGCACTGTCCGTTATAAAATAAAATGGAGGACAGGGGGAAACATACTCTGTCCTGGAACTCCTTGGAGGAAAGGCCAGATGAAAATGTACTAAAATAAATGATAAGATAGGATAAGAGGACGGACTGGTAACTCGTTAAAAAGGAGGAAGCAGACGATGGGAATGGGTGGACTGTCACCACTGTGGAGAGAGCTGAGCAGCAGAGTCCCACGAGGATCTGTGTTTGACTTGTGCCACTGAATGGGCACGGCACCGTGGTCAGAATGTTCAACCAGGAGTTGGGAGACCCCGGCTCAGCTCCCCACTCTGCACGCTCAGCCCAGCCTATCTCACAGGGTTGTTGTGAGGATCAAATGAAGAAAGGGAGAACAATGTTATAACCCACTTTGGATCCCCACTGAGGAGGAAAGTGGGGTGCAAATAAATAAATAATCAAAATCTTTCTGTACAGGTAGGAGACACCATTTAAAAAAATTATTGTAAACATGAAAACATAGTTAGGAGACACCATTTTGGAATGCATATGCGTATATAAGCCCTTACACAAAATGCAAATACATCAAGAGGAATGGCTCTAGAACAGCCATCTCCTTGCTGAGCTAGCTTTCTACCTCTGGGGAAGACCTAAAAAAATACTGGGCAGTCCAGCTGTGACCTAGGTTCAGAGGTGAGGGTCACGTCATGCCATCCAATCCCACCTTCCACTCCTGCTGCCTCCCAGCTGCAGGGCTCAGCGGAATGTGTGACGAGTTTGGAAGGTTACAGAATTCTACACATCCAAAAATAAGTGAAGCAGAATACTATAGTCAAACCCGACTTAGTTGGCACAGTATATTAGGCTGTAGGAGGCAGAGCCTTAAAATAAAACATGCCTGGCAGTCTGACAGGCCAGTTGCTTATGCCCCGTGGGTTTCCACATTCTCTGTCAGGTCATAGGTCTGTTGGTGTGTTGTCACCCTGTTATCTCACTTCTCTCCCTGGCGTGCCAAAGGTTATGTTGCTTCCCAGCATCCCTTTTCCTTGCGAGCCACCAAGGGAACCTAGCTCTTGGAACAAGCTGTGAGAATCTGTTTATTCTGGACTTTGCTCAGCTGCCAGTGAGAGACCAGCACGTGGCACAAAATCTCACCCCAAACACTACAGAACCAGCTGTGCAACCACCCAGTTGTGCAGGGAGCAAATTCACCCGAGCAGGTGGGAAGCCACCCACTGAAATCAGCTTTCACCCACCAGGGACCTTAATTTTTTTATTTTATTTTAACAAATCTGCAACCAGAGACAAATGTACAATTGGGGGCGGGGGGATGTGCTGCTGCCAAAGAATATTTGTGCACTTCAGTTGTGTAAAAAGTTATATGATGTCAGTGGATTTCCAAAGGGTCAAATAACACCAGGAAAAGTAGAGAGAGATCTCTGGTTCCTCTCTAGCCTCCAGACAAGAGTTTTGCTGAAGCTCACGCTGCCTCTTGTGGGAAGCTTGAATACAGGAACAAGTGTGGGCAAATCTCCAGCCTACTATCTGATCCTTTTAACTGGAGATGCCAGGGATTGAACCTGGGATCTTCTGCAGGCCAAGCAAATGCTCTACCACTGAGCCACAGCCTCTCCCCTTTTTTCTTTTCTTACGTCTGCAGTAAGAAGAAACTGACACTCCAGAGCCACTCGAACCACTGAAAGTACTTGGGAGAAGGGGTTCTCAAGGACCTTTTAAGCCAACTGGTACAGTGACCCTCAGGCATAAGAGGGAGGGAGAGTGCTGATCACCTGCCCAGTACCCCACCATCAGGAGATGGGAAGCGTTGCAACACCTGGAATGAAACTGACGGAGCAACAGAAGAGGCCATGGCTCAAGGGCAGAGCACCTGCTTGGCATGCAGGAAGTCCCAGGCTCAATCCTGTCCATTCCCAGTTGAAAGGATCAGGTAGTAAGCAGTGTTCCCTCTAAGCTGAGTTAGTGTGAGCTAGCTCACAGTTTTTTAGCCTCTGGCTCACACATTTTTGTCTTAGCGCAGGAAGATGGCTTCAGAGCAAACTAATTTATGCAGTAGCCAAATCGCTTGCTCACAACGTTAATGCCAGTAGCTCACGAAGTAGAATTTTTGCTCCACAGCTTAGAGGGAACATTGGTAGTAAGTGATGTGAAAGACCTCTGGCTGAGACTCTGGAGCAGGGGTGGCCAAGCTTGCTTAACGTAAGAGCCACACAGAATGCCAGATGTTTGAGAGCTGCAAGACACGAATACCACACACACGTTTTATTGGAAAATATGGAAATTTGCTTTTTTATTAACAGTAAATGAGACTGCTAAAATAAAAACAAACGGGGTAAAACCAGATATTGATAATGATATTTGTTGGCTAGTGATATTTGTTTAAAAGAGAGAGAGAGTGGAAAGAAAGAATGAAAGATCTGGAAATTAAGCAACTTTAAATGCATCCTCCAACCCCACCTCCCGCCAGCTGGCTTGGCTTGGAGAAGGGATTTAAAGAGACTTCTCCAAGCCAGCTGGTGGGTGGGGGGAGGGGAGACTTTGAGAAAGCATTTAAAATTGCTTTCTTTCTCTGCTCCCCCCTCACCACCTCAAGCGTACCCAGGGAGGGGAACACTGGCTGGGGAAGGGGAGACCAGTCAGGGAGGCATGTCTCCCCTTTGCTTCCCCAGCCGCCCTGCCAGGAGCCACACAATGTGTGTGAAAGAGCTGCATGTGGCTCCCGAGCCACAGTTTGGCAACCCGTGCTCTGGAGAGCCACTCCTAATCAGAGAAAACCATACTGACCCTGATTCAATAAAAGGCAGCTTCATGTGTTCAATGGCCCACGGAAGATCCTAAAGAAGGATTGGCAAGAGACTAATGATCCAGTTTGGTGTAGTGGTTAAGTGCGCGCACTCTAATCTGGGAGAGCCGGGTTTGATTCCCCACTCCTGGCTGGATGACCTTGGGCAAGCCATAATTCTGGCACAGTTGTTCTTGAAAAAGAGCCGTTTCTGTCAAGAGCTCTCTCAGCCCCACCTACCTCACAGGGTGTCTGTTGTGGGGAGGGGAAGGAGTTTGTAAGCTGCTCTGAGACACCTTTGGGTAGTGAAGGGCGGGGTATAAATCCAATCTCTTCTTCTCCTCTAATGTCAAAGCAGAGCTTATTGGGCTACTAACCCACTCCACTCATTGCATGGCTTCCATATGGGTAAAACAAAACACAATCTATGTTCATACCTTCTACTGTGCTTTGTTTGGGGGACCTTGATTTTAGACCAGTCTGGCTGCAAAGAACTTTTGGAGATGGGTGGGCTTTGCTGTTAGAAGATCTGTTCCTTGCTCTTCTTTCAATGGCTTTACACCTTGCTTGTTTTGCATCCAGTTTTTTCACATGTGTTGGGTTCCCCACATATAGTCATACTTCCCCAGCCAGTAGCTCAAGAAATGTCAAGGGACCTTTAGATCAGAGCTAATAACTTCTTGCTTTCTGTCCTTCAAAAAAAATCTAGCCAGATGAAGAGTTCTGGAGAACCTGAACCCCTTGGACACGTCGTTTATTTAGATATTTATATCCAGCTTGTCTTCCTGATGAGGTTTACAACATCATTCTTCCAGCCTCCATTTTATCCTCACATCAATCATCCAGTGAGGTAGGTAAGGCTGAGAGAAACAGCTGGTCCCGAGATCTACCCCTGAGCTTCCATAGCAGAGCAGAGACTCGGACCCGGTCATCTCAGATCCTAGTCTGACACTTTGACCACTTCATCACAGGGGTTCTCTTTGTCTTGTCTTGGTCGGCTGTGCACCAATAAAAGGTATGGCACAGCGTATGGTTTTTCCTTCGGGCTGCCCTCCATATAGCAGAGGATGACTGTGCCGGCTGCGAGTTTGGGGATGCAAAGGTTCTAATCTGCAATCTGAAGCACCCTCTGGTGGCTAGGAAGAGGATTTGCAATCCTCATTTGGACTTCCCCTTCTAACACATATGGATGGAAGACTTTTCTACAAGTGTTACTAAGTGGACGTTTTCTTCTTTTTTTTGACTCCAACAGGCGTTTGTTTATTGAAGCGTTTCATTTTCTTTTGATTATTCATCCAATAAATTAGAAATAAGCATGGGGGGCGGAACTTCCCCTTCTAACACATATGGATGGAAGACTTTTCTACAAGTGTTACTAAGTGGACGTTTTCTTCTCTTTTTTTGACTCCCAACAGGTGTTTGTTTATTGGAGCATTTCATTTTCTTTTGATTATTCATCCAATAAGTTAGGAAGAAGCATGGGCGGCGCGGAGGGGGGGGGGAGGAGGGGTTAAAGTGCTTTTCATTTCTGAGCTGGGATGAGGTCATCGATGGGCTGGCCCTTCTCCAGGCATTTCTCCATCTCGATCAGCAGCTTCCAATCGGTCAGCACCTTTGGAAATGTTTCCCGGGAGCAAAAAAACTAGCAGATGTACCCAGACAGTAAGATGACCACTGTTGTGTACCCAGAGAGGCCGCGCATGCAGTCGGGCCCACACGTGGCCATGCGGGCTGGTGGAGCTTCACATCCAAGGACAATAGAAGCGAAGGATCCAAGAACTAACCAACTGGCCAGCCCGGATCCCAGTGGGAACCAATACGGGGAGTTGTTTGTAAATAAACCTATCACGGGTGTGGATGGGTGTGTGGGATGTGGTTTTGAACGGGAATATAAGCGGGCCATGGGTCCCGCAAGTTATCTCAAGTTCTCCTATGCACGAATAAAGTATGAGCTGAAATCACTACGCTATGCCTCAGTCTCAGTACTTTATAAGCACCTTTCCCCTTCTGTAATTAAGCACTGTTCATTCACCTTTTTAGCAATAACAGACATATTTCATGGATCCCCCCCCCCCTTTCTTCCAAGTTCTTTTAAATTGTCTTGCATTGGCTGGGGGTTGTAATCTGCCCTGAGTCTCTGCAAGAAAGCCAGTCTATAAATGAAATCAATAAATGAACGGCCGCGTGTGAATGCTGGCTAATCCTTTCCCCCATTCACACAAGAGGCTTCTTTGTATGTAGCAGGTGATGGGCAACACTGCAGCAGCATCTTCGGAGATGGACAGAAGGGCAGACGTTCCCTGCTCCAGCACCTGGCATAACAGCCGGATGAACAGAAACTTAGCAGGTAAGCAAAGGGTGAAATGAAGCCAGCATAAGCCAGTACTGAGTACCTGCAAGGAAGTGGCTGATGTACAGAACTAGGTTTAGACATAAGCAAAGTACGCTACAGTTTAGCCTCAGACAGAGACAAAGAGGCTACATTTCAGTGCAAAGTAAGCTACAGTTTAGCCTCAGACGGAAACAAAGAGGCTACATTTCAGTGTTAGAATAATACACATTTAGTCATTAGGGCTACCAGCTTTGGGTTGGGAAAT